>NC_065445.1:151911088-152215812 GCF_917563875.1 Diabrotica virgifera virgifera
GACGACCGGCCGCGTGATGTACACTTTTAATAAATAATGTATGCTGCGTGTCAGTCGCTTCGAGTGAACATTTTAGCTCCGACTCTGTATCAGGCCTACGTTTGCGCTAAAAATTACAAAAAAAAGTATTTTTAATCTTTGATTAAAATATAACCATTGCACTAATTTTTGACATTCTTTGTGAGTAATTAGGTTGTACCATAGACTCACTTTTAAGCTTTGAAACAATTAAAACAAATTATAAACAACGGAGAATTCGTATATTTATTTTGCTGTTTCATAACTTTTTTGCAAATGGTTGGAAATTTTTTTTAAAGCATTCATTTTCAAGACCTATGAAATACGCATTTTAATTATTTTTTAAAATTAGAATATAATAAACAAATTCTGAGAAATGTTAATTTGTTTATAACAATTTTTTTAAACATTTAAAGATTATGCAAAAAAATGAAAAATTTATATTTTGTCGACAAAATATTAAATAGGCATCACACCTTTATAATCCTTCTAAGTTTTATCAATGTCTCATGATTATTTTGGTTGTTATTGCGACTGTAAATTGTTAATTAACAATTGAATTGTTGCTAAAATATTCGTTTCATTTTCACCGGCTTCTGAATTTATAATCTATAACAAGAAAGCTTTTATTTCACTAAGCTATATAATTATTGATAAATAATTACTGGCCCAAAAAATTTATTTGAAAATTCGAGATCTTGTTGGGAAACCCACATTTTCCGAGAAAAATTTTCGTCGGAGCAAATCGGGAAAAACATGCCTCTATGCAGAATTAAATTGGGGTGAATTTTTATTTCAGTGTTTTTGGTGTAAAGTTAAAATCTTCGGAGTTATAGAGCAATAATTGAAAAAAATACGTTTTGTCGGCGCCATTTTGTTTATAAAAAAAGTAGCACACTATATGCGGACTTTGCATACCTATATTAATTATATATAGGATCTTATAATTCGATTCCAGCAATAAAATTGCTGGTAAATAACCTTTCTTTGTACAGGGTGTCCCAAATTGGTATGTTTTGCAGTCTATACCGAAAACTAGAGGAGATAGAAAAAAAGTAGTTAAGATGACATGACTTCTTTTTTCGTTAAAGTAACAATTGCCCAATCAAATCATCAATAGCTCCTCACATTATCGAGATACTGGGCGATTATTGAAAAATGTCGAAAACGACAGGGTTACCGATCTTCTTTATTAAGAAAAATTTTAAAAAAATTTATAGGAACTTTTGATAGATATATTATGGACGGATTCAGTGGCGTACAAAAAACTTTCTTAGGGGGTCTCGTTAAGGAAATATAAACCATACTTATGTTTTTTTAAATGGGACACCCTGTATATTTTGACATTTTTCGTTTACCTTTTTAATTCTCTTTCATCTGATATGACATATATATCTATTTTCAGTTGTTTGGAGCTACCGTGCAAATAAATTGTTTATAGTTGACGTCAGGTTAAAGGCACTTAAAAATAAAACACTCGGTAACGTATTTTAACATTTTAATATTAGGGTAACAATCCTTGACATTTTTATTTAGCAAAAATAAAATCGATCAACTTAAAAAATAGGAATAACGAATTTACCAACAACAAAAAACTACCTAACTACAAGAATTAATTTTACAAAAATAATAATAATTAACATAAACCAACAAACAACAATAATAAACAACGTAACAACTATAATTAATTTTACAAAAATATGAAAATTATAATAAATGTGCAAAATACTCCCCATTTTTTGTAATAATAATTGACACGTTACTGATATCCTAACGATAATTATTTGAGAAGGATACAATTTGCAGAATGGTATATAGAAAAATGTAATGAAAATCCAAATTTTTATTCAAAGGTAATATTTAGCGATGAAGCTCGCATATCCAGTGCAGGAATATTTAACCGACACACTGAACTATATTGGAATGACTCAAATTCCCACTTAGTTCAAGGGATCAGGAAGCAAGGCAGATTCCGTTTTAACGTTAGTTGTTTTGTCAAGCATAATAAATTAGTTTATCACGTATTTGACGATAAACTAACATCTTAGAAACTAATTTAAATAACATTTCTGATGAGTAATATTTGGCTGATCGGAATACATTTTGGTTCCGACAAGATGGAGCACCTGCTCATAATGCAGAATTCATTGGAAATTATTTAAATGAAAAATTTCATAATCGGTGGATTGGAACTTATGCTCCTGTTAGATGGCCCTCTCGTTTACCAGAACTAAATCCTCCTGATTTTTTTATTTGAGGATTTTTAAAAAACAACATTTATAAAACTGAATTTAATACAAAGGAAGAATTATTGCAAAACATTCATCAAGCATTTAGAAAAATAAAACCAGTGCATAATATGCACATCATATACTCAATTGTGTAAGATCTGTAAGAAAAAGGTGTCAATTATTATTACAACAAAACGGGGAGTATTTTGAACATTTATTATAATTTTCATAATTTTGTAAAATTAATTATAGTTGTTACATTTTTTATTATTGTTGTTTGTTGGTTTATGTTAATGTTATTATTTTTGTAAAATTAATTCTTGTAGTTAAGTAGTTTTTTGTTGTTGGTAAATTCGTTATTCCTATTTTTTAAGTTGATTGATTTTATTTTTGCTAAATAAAAATGTCAAAGATTGGTACCCTAGTAGTAAAATGTTAAAATACGTTACCGAGTGTTTTATTTTTAAGTGCCTTTAACCTGACGTTAACTATAAACAATTTATTTGCACGGTAGCTCCAACAACTGAAAATATATATATGATATGTCATATCAGATGAAAGAGAATTAAAAAGGTAAACGAAAAATGTCAAAATATACAGGGTGTCCCATTTAAAAAAACATAAGTATGGTTTATATTTCCTTAGCGAGACCCCCTAAAAAAGTTTTTTGTACGCCACTGAATCCGTCCATAATATATCTATCAAAAGTTTCTATAAAGTTTTTTAAAATTTTTCTTAAGAGGATCGGTACGTATTTTCGGCTGCAATGCTATTCAAATGGGGATTCATTTTTTTCAAATCCTGAGAAAACTAATAAGTATTTTTGAAAGATTTAAACGCAGAATGAAAGATTACGTTATTAGCGAGGGCCGAAAGTCCCTGAGAACTTCTATAATGTTTATTTTAATAAGTTACAGGGGTGAAAAAACTAAGAGAAAATTTAGTGTGATTTTTAATTTCAAATATCTCATTCAAAATAAACTTTTTATTTATTCTAAGGGACTTTCGGCCCTCGGTAATAATTTAGTCTTTCATTCTGCGTTTAAATTTTTCAAAAATATTTATTGGTTTTTTCAGGATTTGAAAAAAATGAACACAATGCCGTGGTAATATTTTCCAAATCTGTCTTTGTCTTACAACGCACTCAACCGAATATAATATTGTCAGCATATATTGTCAGTCAGACACTGAAAATCAGTGACAATTTTAAATATTTGACATTGCATCGGGAATATTTTGAGAAATTGATTAAATATTATTGATATATAGTGTATTTGATAAATAATTGATTTAAGACGTGAACGTGAACTTAATAAAAAGTTATTTATTGTGTATTATTTGTGGAAGATCCAAGCAGAGAATACATCAGATATATCCTGTGATCCAAGTATTTTGTTGTTAGAGATGTTCAAAATTGTAAGCGTTCCAAAATAACAACATATTAAAAAATCACTTTAACACTTTTCCTCTTTTCTCGATTGATTATTAGTTTTTGTTGTACAAATAAATTATTACAATCACTGAAAACATAGTTAGTGAAAAAATTATCACATTTATTAACTGAATTAATAATTTGCAATTATAAAAATAACAGTTATCCAAGAACATTCAAAAGCCATCTCTTTAAATTAATTATGACATTTTCAAGTAGAATGACATTCTAGTAATGTTTACATATCCACACCAGTGTGAATTTTACTACACGTAATTTGCCGTGTAAAGACAGAAAAAGTAGGGATACACGTAAAATATTTGCGAATTATGTACCCATAGCCTTAATAAAGAAGATCTGTAACCCTTGTCGTTTTCGACATTTTTCAATAATCGCCCAGTATCTCGATAATGTGAGGAGCTATTGATGATTTGATTGGACAATCGTTACTTTAACGAAAAAAGAAGTCATGACATCCTAACTACTTTTTTTCTATCTCCTCTAGTTTTCGGTATACACTGCAAAACATACCAATTTGGGACACCCTGTACTTTACTAATTAGACCAACGTATTATAAATATTTTTTTTTCAAAATTTAAAGATTATGCAAAAAAAAAAGAAAAATTTATATTTTGTCGATAAAATATTAAATAAGCATCTCATCTTTATAATCTTTATAATTTTGATCAATGTGTCATGATTATTTTGGTTATTATTGCGATCGTAATTTGTTAATTAACAATTGAATTGTTGCTAAAATATTCGTTTAATTTTCACCAGCTTCTGGAATTACAATCTATACCAAGAAATCTTTAATGTCACTAAGTTATTTAATTATTGATTAATAATTACTTACCTAAAACTTTATTTGAAAATTAGAGTTTTTGTTAGGAAAACCCGCATTTTCCGAGGGAAATTTTCGTCGGAGCAAATCGTGAAAAACATACTCTATGCAGAATTTAATTGCGGTGAATTCTTATTAAGGTGTTTTTGTTGTAAAGTTAAAATCTTCGGAGTTATAGAGCAATAATTGAAAAAAATACAATTTGTCGGCGCCATTTTGTTTATAAAAAAAGTAGCACACTATCTGCGGACTTTGCATACCTATATTATTAATATATAGGATCTTATAATTTGATTCCAGCAATAAAATTGCTGGTAAATAACTTTTCCATGAATTTTGCTAATTAGCCCAGAGTAATACTATTCTGAAATTTATTTTGATGTCTGATCTAGTTACGTTGATCAATAAGCCTCAATTTTAATTTAAAATAAATTTATTTGAGTTTAATTTTTATTCATTTATTAAAATTATATAAGAAGCATTTTTACCAAGTAGCAAATATAAAATTTGTTTAATTTGTTAATGCTTTGTATTTTGAGAACCGTTTCCGTAGTCTTTTTTTCTTCTTCTTTTTGTGTAGACATGATTATATCTGTTTTTCAATGTGCCTCCAGCAAGTTGTCATTCTATCGTTTTCTTGGTCTTCCCACTGATCGTCGTCCTATTGGGGAACCGTTTCTCGCCGTCCTTATTACTCTATTTTTTGTCATTCGGATTATGTGGTCGTTTCATTCTATTCTTCTGTTTTTTTGCCCAGTTATTAATGTTGTCCACCTTGCATCTCCGTCCTATATCTGCACTTCTATTTCTATCCCATAGTGTCTTACCATCGATTTTTCGAAGGGTTCTCATCTCTGCTGTTTCTAGCATTATTTTTGTCCGTCTGTATCAGGTCGTGTTTCGTCGAAACGATTGGTCATAAATTATACCACACATTCTTGGATCAAAAATAGTTCGGTTGAACCTAACTTACCTTAGTATAAATGTGCTCATAAAAAGGTTACAACCCTTTGAAGTTACAAAATGAAAATCGATTTTTTTTCAATATATCGAAAACTATTAGAGATTTTTTATTGAAAATGAACATGTATCGTTCTTACGCCAGCAACATCTTAAAACAAAATTATAGTAAAATTTGTCGACGCCATAAAAATTTATGGGGATTTTGTTCCCTTAAATCCCCCCAAACTTTTGTGTATCGTAAAATTAATTCATTATTGTGGTACCATTACACAACGTTTTTAAAAAAATTTGTCACTTTGTATTTTTTCGATAAGCCAGTTTTTATCGAGATGTGGCTTCATTTTTAATATATTTACATAAAAATTTTATGGGGGTTTTGTTCCTTTAAACCCCCCAAATGTTTGTGTACGTTCCAATTAAACTATTATTGTGGCACCATAAGTTAAACACAGTGTTTTTAAAACTTTTTTGCTTCTTAGTATTTTTTTTGATAAGTTACCTTTTATCGAGATGTGGCTTATTTTTCAAAATATACCTAAAAATGTTAGTTATAAATAAATTTTCAGATTATTAACAGGTGTCTATAATCATACAAATATTTGGTGGATTCGACAAATAATAAAAATATCTCGATATACACTGGCTTATCAAAAATAGAGGCAAAAAAGTTTTAAAAACATTGCGTTTAACTAATGGTGCCACAATAATAATTTAATTCGAACGTACACAAAAGTTTGGGGGGGGGGGGGTTTAAGGGAACAAAACCCCCACACAATTTTTAGGGGGTGCACAAATTTCACTTTAATTTTTTTAAGATGTTGCTGACATAGAAATTCCACATGTCCATTTTCAATAAAAATCTCTAAGAGTTTTCGATACATATGAAAAAAAATCGATTTTCATTTTGTAACTTCAAAGGGCTGTAACTCTTTTTGTGTGCACTATTGTATATAGTTAAGTGAGGTTCAATCAACCTAATTTTGACCCCAAAATTTGTGGTATAATTTATGACCAATCTTTTCGGGACATTTAAACAAACAATTTAATCTCCACATTTTCAAACGTAACCATTTCACTAAGAATTCTTTTGACATTGCCTGCATCTGTGGCTTTTGGCGAGAGATCTTTTTCAAAGTTAAAAATTATTAAAAATTATATAAGGACAATGCTTCAAGAAGGATTGCCTGGGCTAGCAATATTAGCAATTGAACAGGAAATTGTTGTTGGTATTATAAATTTTAGCGATGTAATAATTAATGAATTTGCAACATCAAAGTCTCGTAAAATATCGCTAGGTACTACAACTTTTTATTTTTCTATTGTACCTATAGCTCAGCATTTTCAGGGTCACCACCGAATTGCATGAAAATTTGGATTTAGATTCTACTTACACTCCACTTCGAAGTAGGGCCTGTGCCGTTGGTGGCTTTTGCCTGGGGGTGAAAGTTGCCCCTTTTCGGGTGTGAAAAAATATTAGTTTAAAATATGTCCGGAAATGGATAAACCGACTAAATCTAAGCAACTTATGTTTAATAGAGTTTTGTAACTAAATCAATACTTTTCGAGTTATTTGCGAGTGAAAACGTTTATTTTTCGACAAAAAAAATTGTTTTTAGACGGTTTTTCGCAAATAACTCAAAAACTAAATATTTTATCGAAAAAAGTATTATCAAAAATGTAGTTTCTAAAAAAACGAAAACAATGGTGAATTCATGAAGTCTATAGTCCTAGTAAAACCCAAAATTAGAGACCATGAAAAATACGTTCTTATTCGTCAAATTCCAAATCGAATAGTTCAACGTTAAATACCTAACTAAAAATGAAAGCACTGTTCGAGTAAAACTCATTAAAACTTATTATGACTTCTAAAGTTCCAATTATTTGCTTATAGTCCAAACATTTACCTTCAAAAAATAAATAAATAAACATGAACCAAAATTTAAGGGGCGCCAAAATCGTTTTTTGCACACAGGTGCCAGTAGCCCTTACGGAGGCCCTGGTCTGATGACTGTTTTGTAAATTCTGCCTTTCACTTCTTTTGCGATATTTTTATTTCATCATATTAATTCATTCAGGCAACCTGCGGCTCTGTTTACTTTATTCACTTGATCTTCCACTTCAGTTTCGAGCTTTCCGTAGCTAGATAGTGTGATGCCTAGATATTTAAACTACATCACTTGTTCTATTATCTGACTCTTCAGCTTTACATCTGATTAGATTTGCTGATATAACCATGAATTTGGCCTTTTTTGTAAATCATCTTCACTTTAAGAGATTAGTATTGCGTCGTCTGCATAGCAGATTATTTTAACTTGCTTTTCTCCCATTTGGTATGCTTTTTTAGTTCTTACTTTTTTTATTATTTCATACATGATCAGGTTGAACAATAGAGGACTCAGGGAGTCTCTCTGTCTTATCCCATTGCCAGCTTCAATTGAGTCAGTTAGTTCATCTTCTACTTTTACTTTTATTGTGTTGTTCTGGTAGATGTTTTTGATCGTTTTAATTATTCCCAGAGGTATCTCTATTGAGTATAACAAATGGATAACATCATTTAATGTGACCCTGTCAAATGCTTTCTTAAGGTCCACGAAACATAAATATGCTGGTTTAAATATCTTCCTAGAGGTTTGTATGTAATTATTTAACTTATTTATTACTGTGTCACATGCCATTTGAGAATCTATTTTGTTGATATTTTCATTCCAATGTTCATCTTTTAAAAAGTTGTTTTAGTTTTCCGACATTAAGGTTTGACTCGAGATTTAGATGTAGAAACTTTTTGAGTTTCATTATTTATAATGGTAGGGGAGCAAAGTATGCTAAATGTGCAGTCACTCGAGCTCTTTGGGGACCTATTGGGTTGTGAAGAGTAGGTCCTAAAACCAAAAAAAGTTAAGTAAAGTTTTCTATTTTAGTGGGGACTTGTCCATTTTTAATTTAATTTTCCATTTCCAACAATCATTTTTTTAGATTATAGCGCCATCTATCCATAATTCGAAAAAATATCTCGAATAAAAGTTACTTATTTTTACGTAAGGAATCCAAATCTGCAAAAACAATGGGGGCTCCCATTTAAGATTTTAAAGTAACCCCCACCCCACCTCCGTGGGGGTCGTGTTTGGTGCCATTCGATAGATTTTTCAAAAATATTGAATAAGTGTATTTTTCAGTTTTTCGATCTGATGTTCATTTCGCGAAATATCGCGGGATTCGTATTTAAAATATTAAATTTACCCCCGACCCCTCTCCCTGGGAAGTAGTGTTTGGTATCATTTGGTAGATTTTTGAAAAATATTGAGTACGTATTTTTTAGTTTTTCGATCTGTCATTAATTTCGCGAAATATTCGCTTTTTTCTTCTGAAACTTTTGGACTGACCCATTGCCACGCCCCGCTCAAAATCGTCAGATTTTTGAAATATACACTGTTTTGCAATTACTTACCTTACCTTGTCTTAATCTGACGATTTCGAGTTTTTCTAAGGATAGATTTTTTTTCGGTTTCCCCTTAACGAACTCCCCTGCATTAAGAGCCAATATATGGTAGAGGTACATTTTCATGGTACAAGTTTTCTCCCCATGTAATAATCTGACGCGCTCGAGTAACTGCAAAAATCCCCGCTTGGGCTCCCCTACCATAAAAATGACTGGTGTAAAGTGATCAGTTATGTCAGTATGAAAAACGATAGGATTAATATTAATTTGTTTTAAATTAGCTTGAGTTTTTATAAATATATGATGATTTACACTTAATTTTTATTAAGAACTTTTGATATACAATGTGTGTTTTTATTGGGCCTGCCCGCATTCCAACTGGAACCAGCGCCCGCTGGTCTATCGGTACGCCACTGTATATAACTACTATGGTCTGTTTTTAAACCAAGAGGAGTAATCCAAACTTACCGCGCCATAATGCTTGGTTGTAATTGGTCCAACCTCAGGCAAGTTTACTCCACTGTTACGAAATTTTGACACTAATGACATTTATGAAATTTTGACACTATATCCCTAAGATTTTGTTTTGTGAATTGTCCGAATATCTCTTTTCTTGTCAAAGCTGTACATTTTTTTTAATAAAAACACTGATTGACTCATAAACAAACATATCTTAAATATAGGTTGGATTGATAAGATTAGAATGGCCCGTATGCAGCCCAGATCTCAATCCTATTGAGAATTTATGGTATGAATTAAAAACAGCTATTCGCCGTTAAAACGACATCAAAACATGTACCTATAAACTGTTGCAAGAATCTTGAAAATCAGAGAACAAAATAATAAAGTTATAAATTGTCAAACTTAATCAAATCAAAAATTTTGGGTGGCGGAAATTTGTGCCGGTGAGTGTATTTGGTTACTCGTTCATTAAAATTGTTACTTTATAACTTAAAAAAACCGGAAATATCTTCTCTAAAACGTGGCAACCTTGTATTCAACTTTCACACTTCCTCTTGTACCGCAGAAAATATCTTTGTATTATAATATTTTACGTAAATCTCGGAAATTACTCAGGATTTTCCGAAAGATAAATCAAACTTAAGTACCGGAGTGATGGTTTTAGTTGCTTCGTGGATTTATAGGTTAAGAGGATCTGTTAGTCTTCCTAAGACACTATCGATGTTAGTTCCAGAGCAGCGCATAGGTGATTATCGAAATAAGAAATAAAAATAGAGTGTGTGTATTTTGTACTAGGGATGGCGGTTGTTGATAAAATCACCGGTTTTCGGTTAAACCGGTTTTTTTTCTTACGGTTTAACCTGGCGGTTATAACCAGTCATAAAAACCGGTTATTTAAAAAACCGGTGTTCGGTTTTTTGATTCAATTTTTAATTCCCAATAAGTTACAACGTTACATTTACATTGCACTTTAGTTTGTGATACTCCACACTCCACATGTCCATTTTTAATATAAAATATCAAACAGTTTTCGATATATGTAATGGAAAAAATATATTTTCATTTGGTAACTTCACAGGGCGGTAACTTTTAAGTGCACATTTGTACTAAGGTAAGTTAGGTTCAATCGATTTATTTTTGGTCTCAGAATATGGGATTTAATTTATGACCTACCTTTATAATAAACTAACGCAATGAAAATCTCGGGTCGAAATAATACGAAATAATTGAAAAATACAAAAGTAGTTAAATTAGGTACCTATTTATAAAACTATAAGTAATATCAAGTAATGTACGAGCTCATACATGTATATTATAAAGACAAAAACATCAAAAATAGTAAAACTTATAAAAACAAGTAATGAATCATTGTTAAAATTCCGAACTGAATATATATACTATTCTCCTAAATTTTTTGCAATTCTGTTGTATTTCTGAAAAAAAGTCCTTTTTACACTAGATACACAAAATAATTTAATTTTTTTGTGATTCCACAGGAATGATTTTTTTTTCCTGGATTTATTAATAGACCTGAATCCCACGTACAAAAAAAAGTTGATTAATAGCAAGCTGAAAATTTATTAATAGCTTAACGGTGTCTAGTCGGACAAACTTTGATGTACGGGAACACTGGAACAGGGGAAGTTTTAATTGTGGAACAGGTTAAACATTTGGAACGTCACAAAATGTCCCATGTATTTTGTCGGACAGAACTTGATCGGACACCAATTGATTTGTTACCCTTTCATTAAACTCTCATGCAAAAATCAGACTGCTATTTATCACCGACATAATTCCTGCCATTTAACACTTTCTTCTTGTCGGACTTGTTAAAATGCCCAGTTTGTGGTAAAAACAGTCTGACTGTTGCATGATAGTTTAATGAAAGGGTAACAAATCAATTGGAAGTTCTGTCCTACAAAATACGTGGGACGTTTTCGTAGTCTGACGTTCCAAAAAAAGTTTTAACCTGTTCCACCTTCCCCTGTTCCAGTGTTCCCTTACATCAAAGTTTGTCCGACTAGACACAGTTAAGCTATTAACAAATTTTCAGCTTGCTATTAGTCAACATTTTTTGGTACGCGGGAGCGAGGCCTATAATGATAAAACACAAGTTTATGGTCTTTTGTGTAGGTACCTACAGCATCTATACAATTATGTAATTATAGTACCACTATGACTGTACATATGATTGATACTAATATTTCTATTTTTACTAGAATTCCCCAATTCAACAAACAAGGTGTGATTATTCTGAAGTTAATCAAAATAGCCAATTTAGCTTATTACATTTCTTAAACATATTTCAGTGAGTGTGAGAGCCATTAACGAATATAAAGGTTAAACAAATCCTGATCCCAAATTTAAGCAAATCATTGATCCATTGATGAATTTATACAAACAATATTTTTTCTTATAAAGGAAGCCCTATGATGGGTAAACATGAATGAATACAATAATAAGTTATCTAAAAAACACTGGCTGTTGTAACTCTATCAACTTTACTTGTTTTATGTTTTTTAGGTAGCTAATAACCCTTTAGACCAGGACTAATCTGTAAAAAAACGTCTATTTTTGGATGTGAGAGGTGGCATTCGGATTTTTGCAGATAAAGTTAGGTGACATCTTCAGTAATAATAATTGACTTATGCTCCTTCTCAAATATGCCCGGAACATTAATAAAAAAATTAAAATATTTAAAAATTTCAAAAAACATCGATTTTTTTCTGTTTCTTTGCTTATAACTTTAAAACGATTCGTTTTGGAACAAAGTCGTAGAGAAATTAAATAAAGATAATTGAATTTTGTATGATATACAACTGGTAAAAAATGTCTTAAGGTATTACCTTTTCTGCAATATAGCAATAAATACAAAATAAGGGGGCAAAATAAGTCTGTTGTTATTCAATATTTTTTAACCACTTTGGTGGCACTTAGAACCTTAGTAATTCACTTAGGAAATTCTTTGTAACATACTTAAATCGTATACCAAATTTCATTAAAATCGACCTAATAAATTTGGCATAATAAATTTGCAATCTAAATGTTTTTAAAAAAGTTCAAATTTTTTAAAATCTTTCTGAACAAAAAGTAGACCATTTAGAAGTTGGCTAATTTTTTTACATATAAAGAGGTGCTCTACCTATCTAATACACTTTACAGAATTAAAATCTGATTATTTAAGAGGCCTCAGCAATGTTTTTTTAAATAATAAACAATTTTTTGGCTTATAAACAAATAGCTTTGTTTACTAATAAAAAAATTAATTTTCAGCAATGCAAATAATTAAAACCGGTATAATTTGACTTAAACTTTCAAATGCTGTCAACAGATTTGCTATTTTATTTTTTTAATCAAAAGTTATTCGCGTTCAAAAATTGCAATTTTTCGATTTTTTGAAAGTTCCACCGCGTTTATCTCAAAAACTATGCATCCTACGAAAAAACTTGTAAGAAAATTTTTTGCTTAGAATTACCCAAGAAATACCAAAAAATGTTTTATTTTGAGAAAAATCGATGTTATGTAATTCCTCAAGTTCTTTGTTTATAACAATCTTATCAACATCCGGATCAACTGTTACCCAAAAAATTAGTGTTCTACGGTCAAAATACATAAAAAACTTGGGTAAGTCCATCTAAATAAAGGAGCCCGTAGCACCCCCTTCTGGCCACAGCACTAATTTGTTTATAAGCCAAAAAATTGTTTATAATTTTAAAACATTGCTGAGGCTGCTTAAATAATCCGATTTCAATTATGTAAAGTGCATTAGAGAGGTGGAGTGCCTATTTATATGTAAAAAAATTGACAAATATTTGTATGTTCTAGTTTTTGTTGTGCAAGATTTTAAATAATTTAAATTTTTTTTATGGCCTTGGCATAGCCAATTGACCAGACTATTTGTAATTTGTATTCACAGATCTACAATCAGAATTAGTTAGTAGTTAGCAGTATACAGGGTGAGGCAAATAAAGGGCATATTAGAAATATCTCGAGAACTAAAGGCAAAAGAATCATGAAAATTTGACTGAAGGGGTTTTGAAGGATGATCTATTAAAAGAAAATATTTTCATCACTTTGCAACTTCCGGTTATACCGGAAGTTGCTTATAACTTTGTTTTTTTAAATGAGACAACCTGTATATTTTTACATTTTTGGATTCTCCTCAATATCTTCTTTCTTAAAATATGAGGTTTTGTAATATTATACAGGGTATATTAAAAGATATTTACGTTTTTTTATTAATTTCGTAGCAACATTCACACCCTGTAGATTTGTAGAAGTTTGACATCTAAAACTCTATTTACGTTCAAATGACTTTTAATATAGTCTACTATTGTTAAGAATCATTAGTATAGCTAAATTTTTAATTTTAGTATACAGGGTTGGTCGAAACTCGGAATGAGTATTTTCTGAATGAGTTTTATTAAATGGAACACCCTGTATTTTAGTATTGTAATGAAATGATATTTTATGGTACTTTTTAATTTCTTAAGCATTCCCTATACCTAACTGCTTTAGTTTGTGCTTAATTGTTAATCTCACCAACAATCTTAAGTATCTACGTAGGTATTTTGATAGCTAAACCATTATTGGTAATTTTAAGGATCAGTCTGGATTAATATGTATTTATTTCTGAAAAATTATTTTTGATTGAATTTTTTCACGGCCAACCTAATAAAATTTTACGTATTTTTTGTTGCAATTAATGTTTAGCTTGAATCACCAATAACTCACAAATTAAAGCAATTAGGTATAGGGAACACTTATAAAATAAAAAAGTACCATGAAATATCATTTCATTACAATACTAAAATACAGGGTGTTCCATTTAAGAAAACTCAGAAAATATTCATTCCGAGTTTCGACTAACCCTGTATACTAAAATTTAAAAATTAGCTATACTAATGATTCTTAACAATAGTAGATTATATTAAAAATCACTTGAACGTAAGCAGAGTTTTTAATGTCAAACTATTACAATTCTACAGGGTGTGAATATTGCTACAAAATTAATAAAAAAACGTAAATATCTTTTAAAATACCCTGTATAATATTACAAAATCTCATATTTTAAGAAAAGAAATATTGAGTAGAATCCAAAAATGTAAAAATATACAGGGTGTCCCATTTAAAAAAACGAAGTTATAAGCAACTTCCGGTATAACCGGAAGCTGCAAAGTGATGAAAATATTTTCATTTAATAGATCATCCTTCAAAACTCCTACAGTCCAATTTTCATGATTCTGTTACCTTTAGTTCTCGAGATATTTCTAATAGGCCAGTTATCTGCCTCTCCCTATATAATTGAGTTGTTTTGACTGTTATTGTTTTTTTCTTTTTTTAGTTAATACAATCATTAACATCAGTTAATAAAATAATTATAGCCAGAATGATCACCAATATTCGAAACGAATAGGCACCAAAAGAAGAAGAAGACCCCGTAAATGAACATATCCTTGGCAAGAAAAAGCGCCGGATATAATTTCCAAATCTTTTCCCCATCGGGCTTTCATTACCAATAGACCCTTTCTGATAAAATATAGATAAAAAATGGAAATTTACGGACTCTTTCCCTTCCTGCTTAGTCCGTTTCTGCTGTAAGGCGTACGTACCCGATTTATGATGCCGTTTTGCAGCCCTTTTTCATTTTCCTTCGCTTGTCTTTTGCTTTTACATTTTTCCCAACAATATTATACCCGTGCTGCAAATTCCGTCCGGCCTGGATTTCTTGATAAGACGGTGATATTTGCTTTTTTTCATTCGTTGGTGGTTGAAATGTATTTTTTTATTGTTATTTCCCGCTATGAACGAGAGAACACTTATATTTTGGTTTTTGCTTATTGCTTGTTCGTCTTGTGCGAACACAATCTCTGAAAAATATGTTCTAAATTAATACTGTAACAATAAAACGAGCGATTCGTATTTATGTATATACGACTTTATTTATATAACTGTACAGACGAATTTATTTTTACAGACTTCTTCTTTCAAGTGCTTGGCAATCATCATGGCTATTCTGATCTTAGATGCTGCTGCTCTGAATAGTTCGGTTGATGTGCATCCGTACCATTCCCTCAACTTACGCAACCATGAGATTCTTCTCCTTCCTACACTTCTCTTGCCCTGGATTTTCCCCTGTATAATCAATTGAAGTATGTTGTATCTCTCATTACGCATAACATGCCCCAGGTATTGCAGCTTTCGTGTCTTAATGGTTTCCAATATTTCCAGTCTTTTGTTGGCTCTTCTCATGACTTCGTTGTTTGTTATATGCTCGGTCCATGATATCTTTAGGATTCTTCTATACACCCACAGTTCAAATGCTTTCAACTTTTTAGTAGTCGACGCGTTAAGTGTCCATGCTTCTATCCCGTAAAGCAGGGTCGAGAAAATATAACACCTGGCCAGCCTAACTCTCAAATCTAATTTCAGTTCTCTTGCACAAAGTACCTTTTTCATTTTATTGAAGTTTGTTCTTGCTTTCTCTATTCGAACTTTGATTTCTTTGGAGTAATCGTTTGTGTGATTCATTATTGTGCCAAGTTAGTTGTAGTTTTCAACTTGTTCTAAAGTTTTACCTTTAATTGTCAGGCTTTCATTATTATTTTGGGTTTTTGATATCCTCATAAAATTAGTTTTCTTGATGTTTATTGATAATCCATATTCTTCTCCATACTCAACTATCTTGTTCGTTAGCATTTGGAGATCTTTAAGGTTAGCTGCTATTATGATAGTATTGTTCGCATATCTAATGTTGTTAATGGGCGTTCCATTTACCTTTATTCCTGCTGTTTCTTGCTCAAGAGCTCTTTTCATAATTTTTTCAGAGTATGCATTGAATAGTAGTGGTGACAATACACACCCCTGTCGCACTCCTCTTTTAATTTCAAACTCTTCTGATGTGTGTTCATTCATGCGTATGTGTGTGCTTGCTGTTTATAATATTGATTTGTTATAATTCGAAGGTCATTGTATTGTAATTGTTTGCTTTGAGGACGTCCATTAGTTGTTTGTGGCGGACTTTGCCTTGTTGTAATCTATGAAACAGACGTACATATCCTGGTTCACATCCAAACATCTCTGGATTTTACAGACTAACCACTCCTAAAAATTCCATCCTTATTTATATTGAATACAAAAATACAAGCCATGTTCTTGAACGTTCCAGAAAAACGGAACCGCCCAACTTTAGTTATGCCTAGGCGATCTATCTCGAGAAATCTTTTCCTCGCTCGTCTGATGAGTCATCCTTCCATGTCCATACGTAACGAGCTGTCGAGACAGAACCTGTTATTTGCTGTCGGTAATTCGTCACAATACTTGTTTTCTGCAACCAAAGTCGTTTTAGATAATGTCTTCAGCTTTCAACTTCAAATACTATTCTGAAATTTATTTTGATGTCTGATCTAGTTACGTTGACCAATAAGTCTCGATTTTAGTTTAAAATAAGTTTATTTGAGTTTAATTTTTATTCATTTATTAAAATTATATATGGGCCATTCCACGAACATACGCCTGTTTTTGATTACTTCGACAACGAATATTTTACTGTGCAACATAAGAAGTACGAAAGTAAATGGCGCTAATAATTATTCCAATAAACAACAATGTAATTTGCAATTTACTTTCGTTCTTCTTATTTTGCACAGTAAAATAGTCGTTGTCAAAGTAATCCAAAACAGGCGTATGTTCGTGGAATAGGGTATAAGAAGAATTTTTACCAAGTAGCAAATATAAAATTTATTTAATTTGTTAATGCTTTGTATTTTGAGAACAATTTCCGTAGTCTCTTTTTCTTCTTCTTTTTGTGTAGACAAGACTATATCTGTTTTACAATGTGCCTCCAGCAAGTTGTCATTCCATCGTTTTCTTGGTCTTCCCACTGATCGTCTTCCTATTGGGGAACCGTTTCTCGCCGTCCTTATTACTGTATTTGTTGTCATTCGGCTTATGTGGTCGTTTCATTCTATTCTTCTGTTTTTTTTTGCCCAGTTATTAATGTTGTCCACCTTGCATTTCCGTCGTATATCTGCACTTCTATTTCTATCCCATAGTGTCTTACCATCGATTTTTCGAAGAGTTCTCATGTCTGCTGTTTCTAGCATTATTTTTGTCCGTCTGTATCAGGTCGTTTTTCGTCGAAACGATTGGTCATAAGTTATACGACACATTCTTGGGTCAAAAATAGTTCGGTTGAACCTAACTTACCTTAGTACAAATGTGCTCATAAAAAAGTTACAGCCCTTTGAAGTTACAAAATGAAAATCGATTTTTTTCAATATATCGAGAACTATTAGAGATTTTTTATTGAAAATGGACATGTATCGTTCTTATGGCAGGAACATCTTAAAACAAAATTATAGTAAAATTGTTTTCCACCTACCTCTTCCGAAAGTATACTTTTCCGGACCTGATTGTAGGGAGCAAAGTTGTACTTTTCCTCCCTAGGGAGGAAAATATTTTTCCTCCCTAGGGAGGAAAAGTAAAAGTGACGTCATGGTATTTCATTCATGGAATATAACTTATTGACGCCCTGTACAATATATATTTTCTATTACGTAAGTATCTATACATTTTAACGTTTATTTAAAACAGTCGGTATTTTGCAGAATGGTAAAAAACAGTAAATTGTTATTCTGATTTAACAATGTTTACATTAATAATTTGACTTATATTTTGACAGTTGACAGTTATATTGTACCTACTTGTTAGTTTGAGTTCTAATAAATTTTGTTGGTTAGTTACATAATAAAATTAAGTAAAAATGAAAAAATTACTTGTTATTTGAGGAAGGTGGAAAAACCATATGTATAACATGGGAGTAAAGTGCCTTTTCCTCCCTTGAATGATTACTGCCCTCCGCTACGCGTCGGGCAGTAAACTTCATTCTCGGGAGGAAAAGTAGCACTTTCCTCCCTTGTTATGCAAATAGCTATTTCCACCTACCTCTCCCGAAAGTATACTTTTCCGGACCAGATTGTAGGGAGCAAAGTTGTACTTTTCCTCCCTAGGGAGGAAAATATTTTTCCTCCCTAGGGAGGAAAAAAGGGTTTAAAAAGTAGTTAAATTAGGTACCTATTTATAAAACTATAAGTAATGTGAAGTAATGTATGAGCACATACATGTATATTATAAAGACAAAAACATCAAAAATAGTAAAGCTTATAAAAACAAGTAATGAATCATTGTTAAAATTCCGAACTGAATGTATTATTCTCCTAAATTTTTTGCAAATCTGTTGTATTTCTGAAAAAAAAGTCCTTTTTACACTAAATACACAAAACTATTTTATTTTTTTTTTTGATTCCACAGGAATAATTTTTTTTCCTGGATTTATTAATAGACCTGAATCTCGCGTACTAAAAAAGTTGATTAATTGCATGCTGAAAATTTGTTAATAGCTTAACGGTGTCTAGTCGGACAAACTTTGATGTACGGGAACACTGGAACAGGGGAAGTTTTAATTGTGGAACAGGTTAAAAATTTGGAACGTCACAAAACGTCCCATGTATTTTGTCGGACAGAACTTGATCGGACACCAATTGATTTGTTACCCTTTCATTAAACTCTCATGCATAAATCAGACGGCTATTTATCACCGACATAATTCCCGTCATTTTACACATTCTACGTGTCGGACTTGTTAAAATGCCCAGTTGATGATAAAAATAGTCTGACTGTTGCATGATAGTTTAATGAAAGGGTAACAAATCAATTGGAAGTTCTGTCCTACAAAATACGTGGGACGTTTTCGTAGTCTGACGTTCCAAAGAAAGTTTTAACCTGTTCCACAATTGAAACTTCCCCTGTTCCAGTGTTCCCATACATCAAAGTTTGTCCGACTAGACACAGTTAACCAGCGTTTCTCATCCTTTTACCATTTGCGACCCAATTTTCCATAATTATTTTCACCGCGCCCCCCTCTCGTACAATAACAATATATATCATATGCAATAACAATGTACCTTAAGCATTTTGACAAAAAATTCATTCAACACCGATTCGGAACAGATTGTCTCTTTTCGCGGGAAGTTCCGAGTTATTTTGAACATTCTCGATCGTCTGCCTGCATCTCCATTCTGACTCTGACCAACCAGTCTTTATCTTAGTCGAGTCAGTTCAGTCAGTCCTTCTGTAACTGTTACATTTATTGTGGATTTGTACATATTATGTTCTAGTTACACCCTGTTTCGGTCAACTTTTCTCTGCAGAACAATTCCAAGGAAGTCACTAATTTACATTAAATTTGTTGATAATTAGTATTAATTAGTATTAATATAGTATTAATTAGTATTAATTTAGTATTCAATGCTCTTATAGCTTCTTGTCAATGTTCATGGGTATTTTATTTTGTCAGAATTTTGTTTTGCTTTGCTTTTAGTAAATTAGTCAATGTTGGTGTTTTTTTTATATACTCACGCCCCCCCCCATTACTAAAAGCGCGCCCCCCTAGGAGGGCGCGCCCCACATGTTGAGAATCACTGAGTTAAGCTATTAACAAATTTTCAGCTTGCTATTAGTCAACTTTTTTTGGTACGCGGGATCGAGGCCTATAATGATAAAACACAAGTTTATGGTCGTTTGTGTAGGTACCTACAGCATCTATACAATATGTAATTATAATACCACTATGACTGTACATATGATTGATACTAATATTTCTTTTTTTATTAGAATTCCCCAATTCAACAAACAAGATGTGATTATTCTGAAGTTAATCAAAATAGCCAATTTAGCTTATTACATTTCTTAAACATATTTCAGTGAGTGTGAGAGCCATTAACGAATATGAAGGTTAAACAAATCCTCATACCAAATTTAAGCAAATCATTGATCCATTGATGAATTTATACAAACAATATTTTTTCTTATAAAGGAAGCCCTATGGGTAGACATGAATGAATACAATAATAAGTTATCTAAAAGACACTGGCTTATATCAGCTGTTGTAACTTTATCAACTTTACTTGTTTTATGTTTTTTAGGTAGCTAATAACCCTTTAGACCAGGACTAATCTGTAAAAAAACGTCTATTTTTGGATGTGAGAGGTGGCATTCGGATTTTTGCAGATAAAGTTAGGTGACACCTTCAGTAATAATAATTGACTTATGCTCCTTCTCAAATATGCCCGGAACATTAATAAAAAAATTAAAATAATAAAAATTTAAAAAAACATCGACTTTTTCTGCTTTCTTTGCTTATGACTTTAAAACGATTGGTTTTGGAACAAAGTCGTAGAGAAATAAAATAAATCTAATTGAATTTTGTATGATATACGACTGGTCAAAAATGTCTTAAGGTATTACCTTTTCTACAATATAGCAATAAATACAAAATAAGGGGGCAAAATACGCCTGTTGTTATTAAATGTTTCTTAACCACTTTGGTGGCACTTGGAACCTTAGTAATTCGCATAGAAAATTCTTATAACTTCCTTAAAACACCCTCAGCGCCAGTGTATCCTTTTAGATACACACTGTCCTCAACGCTGTGTACCGAAAAAGATACACATGGTTCGTTGTGTTCGATCTGTTGTGTCTCCTAAAAGAACACAGTTTCTTCAGTTTTTATATGTAGAGAATAATGTTATGGCCTAAGCCAATTTCCTGGTATAACTGGGTTTGGCCTTAGACATAAAAGATAGGTTGTATGTAACTAGAAATTCATATGAAAAATGTTATTGCAGTACATAACTATTTGAACCCATTTTTGCAATAATCAGTTAATATTTAGATATTATTATTGTTTTTATTTATATACTCAAATGTGTTATAAAAATTATATTTATTCTGAAAGAAAGAACAAAAATATACAAATTCTTAAAATAAAAATAAAGATATAATATGTATGAAACTAGAAAAAATTGATTTGATATTTAGTGCGTTGCTTTATAACATTTTTTACAAATAATGATGTCACACACAGAACATTTGGTGTTTACTTGAGATGCTCTCACAATTTTTCCTTCGGCATTTTTTACTCCTTTCCTTCCGTATTTCTTGTAACACTCCGAACAACGCCCTCTGATTTTCTTGCCATCTTGGACATTTGTCACTAGATGATGCACATCTTGTTTTATGGTTCTAGATGGGCCAGCAATAGTGACGTTTTGTGTAGAACATTTTACAAGCATTGAAGTTGGAACATGTTCACGAAATTCCGTTATAGTAAGCTTCTTACGGATAGTGTTCTGGTTATATAGGAAATGAGCATTGACCAAACTCGTCCCCCAAATAATTTCGAACATGTTTTCTGTACCATTTCGTGCACCGCCGTAATGCAGAGGAATACGTAGCCATTTGATCACTAACATCAATGGACGACTTACCATTGTTATAGTCAAAAATACATATTGGTTTCTGAATAGTTCGTCCCGTTCGACTTTCATTAGGGAGCGTTTTCAATGCTGAGGACTTTGTTGACAACATTCGAACATCTCTCTTATCATGCCATTTCGAAACAACAATCCCGTCATCTGTTTGTTTGGCTGAGAAATCTCCTCGGCTTAGTTTGGCACACATCACGTCTTTTGGCATGTATTTCCTATTTGCTCTAATTGTCCCCACCAAATGGGTGTTGTTCTTCCTCAGTCGATAAGCCAGAGGTATACTGGTATAATAACTGTCAGTATACAATGTTCTACCACCGCCCAAGAGACCTTTGGCTAAAATCATAACTGTATTTTCTGACACTTCGGATTCAGTGTATTTCGATTTGCCGCAATAAACCAGAAGGTTCCATGTATAACCTTTTTCAGTACAAAGTTTAAAAATTTTGATGCCATACTTTGCGGCCTTGTTTGGGATATACTGTCGGAAGAGCAACCTGCCTCTCCAAGCAACTAGAGACTCATCAACACAAATTTTCTCTCCCGGGGTAAAAACCTTCTGATAGTTACTGATAAACATATCGATAACTTCGCGAACTTTATGCAATCTATCTTCTTTGTTTGAAGTTTCATTATCAGCAAAGTGTATAAATTTGAGAATAATTTCAAAGCGATTTCTGGCCATCAATGTGCGTGCTAAAGGTATATTGTATAATATATGGCTTTTCCAATAATCTCGTATAGAAGGCAGCTTCACCAAACCCATCCAACCAATAAGTGCTAAGAAGGAACGTATTTCCTCGACAGTTACTGGTTTCCACCCATGTAGTCGTGATTGATCAGAAATATCTGTGGACAAAAGATATTGCGTTGCATACAAGTTGGTCTGTTCCTGTATCTTCGTTATAATGTCAGTAGTCACAAATAATTCAAAGTAATCTATGGGGTCGATATCTGCTAGAATTCCTGCATAAATTTCTTTCATACCGGACCACGGTACTGTAACTTCAATAGCCGGGGGATCATCGTGAGTGGGCATGTGCCAAGACATATTTTGTATTGTTGAAGCAATCTATATAGTGTAATAGGTAAGATTTGTAGCTTTGGGTAGTTCTTCTTTAAGCTATTAGGCCGGCAGCTGGTTTTTTCTGGTAATTAAATATGTAGTTAAAAATATTTATTTTTACTTAGGTAAATACCGTTATAGCAGGACATAACATCGTATGTGTTAAAATTAATTTTATCAATTTTTTAATTACATTTAACCTCACAGGGACCCTCCCTCTTATACCCTATTCCACGAACATACGCCTGATACATTGGATTACTTCGACAACGAATATTTTACTATGCAAAATAAGAAGAACGAAAGTAAATTGCAAATTACATTGTTGTTTATTGAAATAATTATTAGCGCCATGTACTTTCGTACTTCTTATGTTGCACAGTAAAATATTCGTTGTCGAAGTAATCCAAAATAGGCGTATGTTCGTGGAATGGCCCATACCGCATGCTTGCATTAATAACTGATGTAGAATAGCTTTTATAATTAATCTTGTTATTGTTAGAATTATTGATACTAAAAGAACTTTATAAAAACACAGTTAGATCTAAAATTACTGTAGGTATACAAAATCTAAAAATATTTTTTTAATCGAGTCTTTTCATTACTACACTTACTACACTTACTACTACACTTACACTTACTACACTTACTACACTTTTGCTTGGAAAATGAATTGCACAACACAATTAAAATACTGATATACTTAACTCATTTTCTCCTTCTTCCGTATTTTCTTCGTCACTATCATCGCCCAATTCAATAATAAATTTTTTTCCACCATTAATGTGGAAGTGCCCAATCTTCTTATAATATTCTTCCACTTTGATCATTTTGGCGATTCTTTTCTGCCAGTCTACTTTGGTAATATTGGCTACTTCTTTTTTAATTATCTTAATTACCTTTTTGTCAAATTTAGGAAATGTATTTGAACGCTTTATACTTGGTTTGAATTGTCCCCAAATTAACTCAATAGGATTGAAAACACAAAAATAGGGGGAAGTCTCAATATAGTGTGTCCATGCTTTTCGACAATACTCTCTAGAGCGTATAATTTTCTAAATTGCTTCGTGTGTAGAACTTCAATAAGTTGTTTATTTGTGTAAAAATCTTCGAAATACTATTAAAAAATTTTGCAGGCAGCTTTCTTTGAAGATGTATTTGGTATTTTGGTGAGCTGTCGGGAATGATAGGAAGCGTTGTCAAGCACTATTACGCTGTTTTTCTCCAAGTTTGGGATCAGCGAGTTTTCAAACCAATCTTCAAAAATGTCAGCTTCCATATTCTTGTCGTAGTCAACGTTACAATCTTCCATTTTCTTCCCACATAATTTTAAAGCATTCGGAACCCATCCCTCACTTCCTCCGCAATGTACAATAATTAGCCGCGAGCCTTTATTTGCAGGCATTCTGGTATGCACATGCTTGAACCATCTGTCCATCCTTTCTTTACTGTATCGTGGGTATCATACCAAGTTTCATCTAAATAATAAATTCTCCTATTTTCTTGCCTATATTTAGTAATTTCTTCTAGGTACATATTACGTCTGTTGACTATTCTTTGGCTTTCCATAATTATTGCTTGACGTTTATTTATTTTTTTTTTAATTTAAAGCTCATTTTTTTATCCAGTTTTAAAGAGTTTTCTCACAGCAATTCAAATTTCGACCGGTTGTTTCCAATTTCTGTCTTATTATTTCTATTGTAGGTATTTCATTGCTTTTGTAGCAGTCGTATATTGTGGTTTTCAATAGTTTTACAAGTGAAGGATTTAAAGGTCTTGAAAATTTGTAGTCACATCGTTTCTTGCGATGATAGGGTTAATTTTTAACTATTTTATATACAGTAGAAAGTGGAATTTCTGTTAAACCAGAGGTGGCTTATGCCAATAGTGTTTCATCGAAGCCGAATTTCGTAAGTAGATTTTTGTATACATTCAAACATACTTGCTGTGTTTCAGCATTTAAATGCATTTGAATCTTCTTTACGGGCACTTTTTTTTAGTAATTACATTCACATTAGCACTGGCAATTTCTACAATATCAGCGTTATCGTACGCGATATTTACATTATCCTACGGGCGCGACATCACTATTCACATTAATTAAATTACAATAATCAACACTTTACACTCTCCAAACGAAATACTAAACCAATATTCAAAATAATTACAGCAAACAAAACACTCGAATCACTACACTGCTACCGAACTAAAACTACTATCGTTTTGCACGAAAATTGTGAATCGATGGGAGGTCTGGGAGTAAAAACACAGATGTGTTCAAAGGGCCGCTTCTTAAACGTTTGACCTAATATCTTTATTTGAAGAATATCATATTTCACCGGCTTAAAGCTATTCCACAATATGTTTTACTTGGACAATATCTTTTGTTTTACCCATTCAGTTTCTGAATATATCTGATTATCTTCATCCTGCCGTTGAGAATTTTGGCCATCCCGATTAGGTTCTGGAGAAGAATGGTGTCGCTTTCTGGAAGTTGACGGCTGATTACATTGGTCACTGTCATCGGTGTTGCTATCATTGCTTGAATCTAAATCCGGTTCAAAGTCTCCATCATTGTCAGAGTCGTCACTTGAGAAATAATACATCTTAATCAAAGTCTACTAAATCAGTAAAAGCACAACTAAAGTACTTTACATGTACACAATAACACTATTTTGTTCGTAGAATTGTTTTTTACTTTCCAGCACTATTGTTTTTATCGAATTGTTTATCTTTATAGGCGAACACTCGTGTTTGTAGAATGGTTAATGTTCTAATCAAAGAAGTTGGTCAGTCAGAACTTGAAAAGAAATAAAAATATATTAAAAACAAGTTGTGTATCTTTTTTGATACACATGGCCCTTACGCGAAAATCTTCGAAAAACTTTATGCTAGGCCAGTGTATCGAAAATGATACACACTTGAAAAATACAAAAATAAACTGCAAATAAATAAAAAAATTACTTCAGTCGCCCTAAAATAACATAAAAAACTCTATTCATTCAAAAAAACATTTTGGCCCAGAACGAAATTTTTGTGAACTAGCCGTGGCGCTGAGGGTGTTAAACGGTTTACCAAATTTAATTAAAATAGACCTAACAGATTTTGCATAATAAATTTGCAATCTAAATGTTTTTAAAAAAGTTCAAATTTTTTAAAATCTTTCTGAACCAAAAGTAGACCATTTAGAAGTTGGCTAATTTTTTTACATATAAAGAGGTGCTCTACCTATCTAATACGCTTTACAGAATTAAAATCGAATTATTTAAGGGGCCTCAGCAATGTTTTAAAATTATAAACAATTTTTTGGCTTATAAACAAATAGCTTTGTTTAATAATAAAAAAATTAATTTTTAGCAATGCAAATCACTTTGACATTAATAAACGTCAAATACGGTTGCATCTAAAATAGCTCCAGAAAAAATTAATTTTTTAGTAGTTTAACTTAAATTAATTTTATAGTGGTTTTAATTATCATTGATAAGAAGTTTCAGTCCTATGGGTTAAACAGCCTAGGCTTCTTTTCACGGTGTTTAACTTTTGTGTGAACAGTTTAAAATTTGGCCATGGTTAAACGTACCTAAATATTGACTTTCAGCTCGTAGTTTTTGTGACAATTAAAACATTTAAATTTCATCGTGGGTAAAAACATTTACATATTGTAGAATAGTGATACAAAAGTGAAAATATTCTCCCCAGATGGGGGAGAATATAAAAAAGACGCCTGTGTGCGAACTAAATACTGCTGAAGTTATTAGTGATAGTAATCAAGACATGGATACAGGAACTATCACCACAAATTCTTCTGCTACAAGGGAGGTAAAACTTTTTAATATTAATTGTAATAGTTACGACTTTCAAAATTGTTGTGTTTATGTTGAGAAGACCAATGATCAGAATATTTCCCGTTTGCATCCAATGGTTGTTGCAGATATTTTACATCAAAAATTAAAGATTAATAATATTAAGCAAATTAAAAGTATAGGAAGAAACCGTGTTAAAGTAATCCTCAAATCTATTTTGGATGCAAACAATTTAGTCAATAATAGTCACTTAAAGGACGATAATTTAAAAGCGTACATTCCAAATCACCTCTTAGAAATCAAAGGACTGATACGCGATGTTGATACCAAATATAATATTGACTATTTGAAAAAATATATGAGCTCTAGTTCACCAATTATTGATATTAAAAGAATGCACAGGAAAGTAGAAAAGGATGGAAATACAGAATACGTCCCTAGACGTAATGTTATAATTACTTTTGAAGGCAATTGTTTGCCAAACTATGTTGTGATAAATTATGTATTTTTCCAAGTGGAAAAATTGTTGGGTAAAGTGACGCAATGTTATAAATGTCTCAAATATGGACATATTTCTAGACAGTGTAAAGGTACACAGGAATACTGTATACAATGTGGACAAATTAAAAATGACATACATACATGTGATGAAACAAAAAAGTATTGCATACACTGTAAAACTGATAAGCATATATCGATCTCTAAAAACTGTCCTTTTTTCGAACATCAAAAAAAAATAAAAAATATCATGATTGAACATAAAATCTCATATTTGGAGGCAAAAAATTTGAGTGACTCATCATTTTCTGGTCTTATTTCTAATAACAGATTTGAAATATTGTCAAATTCAGACAAAGAATTTCCAAAATTAACTAACTCCTCTGAAGTTAGTACATCTCCTTATTTCAAGCCATTGAGGCCTCACCTACAGAAACCCAAAAGTTTTAGCCAACCAAGCTGTAGTACATCAAGCACTGAGTATAGTGCAAATAAAAAAAGAAAAGTATCATCTCCAACTTCCGAAGATCCTACACCATATCTCATCCCTTTCAGATTTGGACCGTCTCAACCTTTACCTCCCTTAAATAAGGAAAGTTTTCCTAATACAGACAATGATAAAAATAAGTTAGTAGATTCCTTAGTACTTCTTTTCTCAAGTTTTATTCAAAATATTAATTGTTTAGAAGAGGCAAAATCACTTGACATGAATTTGTTAGCCAAAGGTATTAATAATGTTCTAGATAATATTTTAAAAAATAACTCATCTAATGACGAACAAATCTAAACTCAAAATAATACAATGGAATGCTCGATCAGCTGTTGCTAACAAAAACAGCCTTATTAACTTTTTAATAACCGAAGATATTGACATAGCTTTAATAAGTGAAACTTGGTTTAAACGGGATGTTGTATATATTTATAGAGGTTATAATGTGATACGCGAAGATCGCGATGACGGCTATTCTGGAGTTGCTATTTTAATTAAAACTGGTATTCCTTTTGAGCGCATAACAATTAAAAAAAATTATATTCAAGACTTGCTTGCTTGTGGTATTAAAATCAACTATAAACAAAGTTATTTAAGTTTACTCTCTGTATATAGGTGCCCAAAAACTAAAACCAAAACCGAAGATTGGGATAAGTTATTTTCTCAACTAAAACACCCTTGTATCATTGGAGGAGATATGAATGCACATAATTCTTTGTGGGGCTCATATAAAAATGATAATATAGGCCATCAAATTGTGGAGACAATTCAGAATTTAGATTATGTAGTAATGAATAATGGACAACCAACTTGCCAAACGAGTCCAGGAAACTCAGATTCCATGATTGATGTCACGTTTTGCTCACCATCCCTTTTTGATAAAACTTCGTGGTCTGTAGATCTTGATACCTTGGGATCAAATCATTTCGTTATAAAGGTTGTGATCGATGTCTTGGGAACTAATGCTAATACCATTTATCCCAGTACTAAGTGGAACATTAAAAAAGCAAATTGGTCATTATACTCTCAGCTTGTTGATACCTTATTAAACGAAAAACCTCACACATCCTTAAATACCCAAGAAAAATATAATTTCCTTATTGACTGTATTAATGAAGCTTCTAAACAATCTATTTCTGAATATAAACCATTTAAATGCAAACGGACTCCCCCTCCGTGGTGGGATTCGGAATGTGATCAATCCGTTGCAGAAAGAAAGAAGGCATTAATAAACTATAAAAACAATTCTTCTCCTGAAAATTTTTGTAAATGCAAAGAAGTAAATGCTCGTGTCAAAAAATTCCTGAAATTAAAGGCCAAACAAAGTTGGGTTGCATGGTGTTCAAAATTAAATAAACAAACTCCATCTAGTCTTATTTGGAATCAAGCAAGAAAAATGAATAGGAAAAAAGTAAATTTTTCATTACCTCTAAGTAATTCATGGGTAGACGATTTTTTCGATAAAATAGCTCCACCTTACGTAAATAACCAGTTAGATGTTATTAATTCTAAAACGCTTCCATCTGATCAGAATCATTTTCTCCTTACACCTTTTTCGAGAACTGAATTAGATTTTGCCCTTGATAATCGCGTTAGTACCTCACCAGGATACGATGCAATTAAATATCCTATGATACAACATTTACCAGATAACGCAAAACAATTACTTTTAAATATATTTGACCAGATAATTATTGAAGGCAACAGCATAATAGATTTTAAGCGTATTATAGTCGTTCCTATTCCCAAACCGGGGAAAGACCCTAAATTAGCTGAAGCTTACCGACCGATATCATTATTATCATGTATATTGAAGACTCTCGAACGGATGGTTAAGATTAGGATGGATTGGTGGCTAAGGGATCAAAATCCTTTACCCGCTAACCAACATGGTTTTAAAAAAGGTTATGGAACTTTAGATTCCTTAACAACTCTTGTTGTAGACATTCAGAACAGTTTTTCCAGGAACAGTTATGTGCCCGCTTTATTTTTAGACATCGAAGGTGCTTATGACTCTGTCTCTCTTTCAATTCTCCAAGAAAAAATGATTACATTTTTTAATATTCCATCACAGTTTGCTTCTAACATTGTAAACCTGTATAAAAATAGAATAATTTATTTAAAAAATAATCATACTCTTATAGGCCCTAGACTTAATAATAAAGGATTACCTCAGGGCTCCGTTTTGAGCCCTATTTTATTTAACATTTACACAGCAGATCTACACAACATCACTATTAACAATATTGCATTAAATGTTGTACAATATGCTGACGATTTCTGTTTGTACACAGAACACAAGAAATATCAGCAATCCATTGAAAACTTGAATAGTGTCTATGGTCTCCATAAAAAATGGTTTATTGAAAATGGCTTTGAATTATCATGCAGTAAATCACAAGTTTGTTTATTTACCAGACATAACTTTCCTAATATTAGCACAATCACCTTAGGTGGGCATAAATTTTCTTTTAAAAATAAAATTAAATATCTTGGAATGATACTCGACCAAAAATTGACCTGGAAGTTACATATTGACGACATGTTGAACAGGTGTAATAAGGGAATAAACTTTCTTAAATCAATTAATAGAACTTGGTGGGGATCGGATGTTGAAGTAAGTTTATTATTTTATAAAGCTTACATACGATCTATTTTCGATTACGGCAGTGTTTTGTATGGATCAGCAAGTAATGCACTACTAAACAAAATCAATGTTTTACATAATTCAGCCTTACGAATATGTCTAGGAGCTATGAGATCCACTCCAGTACAAGCTTTATATTTGGAAGCCTTGGAACCACCTTTAAATCTAAGACGAAGTTTTTTGTCCAAAAAATATTTAATGAAAGTATACTTAATTAACCCTCTTCTATACCAAAAAATAGTGACTTTAAGTTGCCATGATCTAACCAATAAATATTGGCAAAAAAAGAAATCTCCCTTACTGTGTGAAGCTTATAATCAAAATATAGTACTCTTAAAAAATATAGATAAAACGAACGACTTATTCAAAAACTACGCGTACTCTTCTTTCTTTTCTCCTACAGATATTATTGTACCAAATTATAGTGAAAACATATATTTAAATAAAAATATTCTTTTATCCATAACGAATAGTTACAATGAGTCAATAGCTCTATATACAGATGCGTCTAAATCTGCAGATGGAACTGGATGCTCCTTTTTTATACCATCGGGACATATAGAAAAGAAATTCAAACTGAAACCGGAGACTTCGATTTATACAGCAGAGGCTATTGCAATATATGAAGCTTTACTATATGTAGCTGAATTTGATTTCGCCCATATTATAATTTTGTCTGACTCCTTAGCAGTATTGAAATCTCTTGGTAAATATGGACCCCCAAACATCCAAGACTGCCCATACATTTATAAAATTAAACATATTAAACAAAATCTTTTAACCAAAGGAATCAATGTACATTTTATCTGGATTAAAGCACACGCAGGATTTGAACATAATGAGTATGTCGACTTATTAGCCAAAGAAAGCGTTTCATCCGATACCAGTATTCTACATAAAATAACACTGACTGATAGTATAATCTCTTTCAAGTCAACACTGCATCGGGAGTGGAGCTACCAGTGGAAGGAATACTCTTTTGTGAATCAAAATAGATACTCGTTAATTCAGCCCGATATTCCCAAATTTCCTTGGTACAAGTCTTGTAGAGCTTCTAGAAAGTACATAACTTCTATTATTAGAGTACGATTCGGGCACGCATGTTATCCAAAGCATTTATTTAAAATACAGGTTTTGGATAATGATAAATGTGAGCATTGTGAAGAGGAAAGTGATTTAGATCATATATTTTTTGGTTGTTCTAAAAATACAATTTACTCATCTAAATTAATAAATGATTTATTAAAATGTAAAGTAGCAACTCCTTGGAATATACTATATTTATTATCACTTGGTTCTGTAGATGTATACAACTCTTTAATTAACTTTTTAAAAGACAGCAAATTATCATTATAATTCCCTTAAACATTTTTAATTAATACCTTTGGTAGTTAGTAGTTTTAGCTGTTAAGCTTAGTGTTACTTAATACCTTTTAGTTGTTATCTTTGTTTTAAACCTGTTTTGTATAACTTGATAACTTGTATTCCTTATGTGTCTGGCAGTATGACGGTAAGTCTAAGCCAAAATAAAAAAAAAAAAATAAAAAAAAAAAAAAAAAAAAAGCAATGCAAATCATTAAAACCGGTATAATTTGACTTAAACTTTCAAATGCTGTCAACAGAATTGCTATTTTATTTTTTAATCAAAAGTTATTCGCGTTCAAAAATTGCAATTTTTAGATTTTTTGAAAGTTCCACCGCGTTTATCTCGAAAACTATGCATCCTACGAAAAATCTTTTAAGAACATTTTTTGCTTAGAATTACCCAAGAAATACAAAAAAAGTTTTATTTTGCGAAAAATCGATGTTATGTAATTCCTCAAGTTCTTTGTTTATAACAATCTTATCAACATCCGGATCAACTGTTACCCAAAAAATTCGGGTTCTACGGGTCAAAATACATAAAAAAAACTTGGTTAATCCATCTAAATAAAAGAGCCCTTAGCACCACCTTCTGGCCACAGCACTAATTTGTTTATAAGCCAAAAAATTGTTTATAACTTTAAAACATTGCTGAGGCTGCTTAAATAATCCGATATCAATTATGTAAAGTGCATTAGATAGGTGGAGTGCTTCTTTATATGTAAACAAATTGACAAATATTTGTATGTTCTACTTTTTGTTGTGCAAGAGTTTAAAAAATTTTAATTTAAAAAAAAAGTTTTGATTGCAAAATTATTATGCAAAATCTAGTAGGTCAATGTTAATGAAATTTGGTGGACGGTTTTAGCACATTACAAAAATTTTCTAAGCGAATTAGGAAGGTTCCAAGTGTAACCTAAGTTAGGACAGGCTTGTTTTGCCCCCTTATTTTATATTTATTACTATTTTGCAGCAACGGTGATAAATTAAAATATTTTTAACCAATCATATCTGATAGAAAAATTTAATTATCTCTGTTTTATTCCAATATGACTTTGTTCCAAAATGAATCGTTTTAAAGTTATAAGCAAAGAAAGTAGAAAAAAAAAAACGAAATTTTTTGAAATTTTTAAATATTTTATTGTTTTTATTAATGTTCCGGGCATATTTGAGAATGAGCGTAAGTCAATTATTTTAACGAAGTTATCACCTAACTTTATCCGCAAAAATCCGAATTCGGAGAATAGGCCATTTTTGGGAAAAGTTATTTACCAGCAATTTTATTGCTGGAATCGAAGCTTATGATTATATATATTAATAATATAGGTATGCAAAGTCCGCAGATAGTGTGCTACTTTTTTATTAACAAAATGGCGCCCCCAAATCGTGTTTTTTTCAATTTTTGCTCCATAACTCCGAACATTTGAACTTTACACCAAAAGCACCCTAATAAAAATTCAACCGAAATTAAATTCTGCATAAAAACATGTTTTTCCCAATCTGCTCCGATGAAAATTTTCCTCGGAAAATGCAGGTTTTCCCAACAAAATCTTTAAATTTCAAATAAAGTTTTAGATAAGTACTTATCTACCAATACTTAAATAACTCGGTGACATAACAGCTTTCTTGGTTTAGATTATAGTTCCAGAAGCCGGTGAAAATTAAACGAATATTTTAGCAACCATTCAATTGTTAATTAATAATTTACGGTCGCAATAATAACCAAAATCATGATACACTGATCAAACTTATACACTGAAATCTTATAAAGATGAGATGCCTATTTAATATTTTGTCGACAAAATATAAATTTTTAATTTTGTTGAATAATCTTTAAATGTTTAAAAAAAATAGTTATAAACAAATTTACGTTTCTCAGATAGTTTTTATTATATTCTAATTTTAAAAAATAGTTAAAATGTGTATTTCAAAGGTCTTGAAAATGAATGCTTTACAACTTTCTTCCAACCATTCGCAAAAAAGTTATGAAACAGCAAAGTAAACATACGATTATTACATTGTTTATATATTTTTTAATTCTTTCAAAGCGTAAAAGTGAGTTTAAAGTTTAAAGCTAATTACTTACAAAAAATATCGGTTATTAGTTTAATGGTTATATTTTAATTAAAGATTATATTTATATATATATATGTATATATATATATATATATATATATATATATATATATATATATATATATATATATATATATATATATATTATTAATTTGGTTTCTTGGGTTTAGGTTCATAAGAGAAAAAAAGGTGACTATGATGTTGTCATATTTATTCGACGTTTCGGCTGGATATCCATGCCTTTTTCAAGAATTATGATTACATGACTAAAAAAACAATTCATCAACGATACAATACTAAAATTTAATAAAAGATTTTGACTTACCCTACATGCAAAGTTGGTAGTGAAACAGAAATACATAAATAGATAAATAGACGTCACGAAATAAAACAATGGTGAAACATAGGAATACACCCACTAGTCATTACGTTTAAAATATAATGTGTCAAAATTAGTGTGATGTTTTATCGATGTTTGAAACATCAATTAAATAATTAATTGATTTCGCATCATAGGCGTGCTGAATTTTCTTTGGTATAGTTCAAATTAAGTTAAAATAAATTTGGTTTAAATTTTGGACGTCCTTCTTGTCATTTATGGCATTGTTGTTCTTTTTTATTTCTATACACTCCAGGAGCTCCCTCTTTTTTTTGTTATGTTCGGTTTTTAAGATTTTGGTGTTGTCAAAATCAAATTTATGTTTCTTCTCGTTTTCGTGTTTTGTGATTAAATTAATAAAATATATTAAGGTTCAAGAATCTAACTCAAACTATATATATATATAAAATGATGTTGGATAATCGAGTACAAATATAAAAATAAATAAGCAAAATCATTGGCTAATACTCGTAAAGTGAATGTGAATTTAGTTGGAAATATATAAAATGATGAAGGGTCATCATTCCATACATTTCTGTGCAACTATATACACCGGTGTTTCGGCCTATTTGGGCTTCGTCAGTATAGTGTAGCAAGTTAAAAAAGTTGTTTGTTAACTTGTAAAAGGATTACTACAGGAGCAAGGTTACCATTTTTGGTCAGATTGTTAGAAGACCCGCAGTCGCAAGGCTACAACTAACATTGCCAAGGAGGTAAGGCTACCTGAGGAAATGAAAAGCCATAACATTATTAAATAAAATGATGTTGGATAATCGAGTACAAATATAAAAATAAATAAGCAAAATCATTGGCTAATACTCGTAAAGTGAATGTGAATTTAGTTGGAAATATATAAAATGATGAAGGGTCATCATTCCATACATTTCTGTGCAACTATATACACCGGTGTTTCCGCCTATTTGGGCTTTGTCAGTATAGTGTAGCAAGTTAAAAAAGTTGTTTGTTAACTTGTAAAAGGATTACTACAGGAGCAAGGTTACCATTTTTGGTCAGATTGTTAGAAGACCCGCAGTGTATATAGTTGCACAGAAATGTATGGAATGATGACCCTTCATCATTTTATATATTTCCAACTAAATTCAGGTTATGTCAACCGCTCGTCAGGAACACCTAGGTGAAGTGGTCGAAGAGGAATAAAATGCATGGGGCCTTCCTGGTAATAATAAAATACCAGACTTCAGTACACTAGGTACGACATCTATATGAAATAAACGAAAGGATTTCTCTGGTGTACAGAAGAAATCCTTTCCGTAGCGGCCGTGACCATGTGAATTCAAAGTCTTGATAAAAGGCTATGAAATGACAAAAGATACCTCTTTGTATCACAGATTTGTCTACAAAGCCACGTTATTCGCTACGCATTCCTCAATAACGGAGAAACCGTGATAATATGAAAGAACGGCGATTGCATTTTATTACACTTCGACCACCACCGGTATTCTACACGACGTGTTTCGCAGGTTATGTCAACCGCTCGTCAGGAACACCTAGGTGAAGTGGTCGAAGAGGAATAAAATGCATGGGGCCTTCCTGGTAATAATAAAATACCAGACTTCAGGACACTAGGTACGACATCTATATGAAATAAAGGAAAGGATTTCTCTGGTGTACAGAAGAAATCCTTTCCGTAGCGGCCGTGACCATGTGAATTCAGAATCTTGATAAAAGACTATGAAACGACAAAAGATACCTCTTTGTATCACAGATTTGTCTACAAAGCCACGTTATTCGCTACGCATTCCTCAATAACGGAGAAACCGTGATAATATGAAAGAACGGCGATTGCATTTTATTACACTTCGACCACCACCGGTATTCTACACGACGTGTTTCGCAGGTTATGTCAACCGCTCGTCAGGAACACCTAGGTGAAGTGGTCGAAGAGGAATAAAATGCATGGAGCCTTCCTGGTAATAATAAAATACCAGACTTCAGTACACTAGGTACGACATCTATATGAAATAAACGAAAGGATTTCTCTGGTGTACAGAAGAAATCCTTTCCGTAGCGGCCGTGACCATGTGAATTCAAAGTCTTGATAAAAGACTATGAAACGACAAAAGATACCTCTTTGTATCACAGATTTGTCTACAAAGCCACGTTATTCGCTACGAATTCCTCAATAACGGAGAAACCGTGATAATATGAAAGAACGGCGATTGCATTTTATTACACTTCGACCACCACCGGTATTCTACACGACGTGTTTCGCAGGTTATGTCAACCGCTCGTCAGGAACACCTAGGTGAAGTGGTCGAAGAGGAATAAAATGCATGGGGCCTTCCTGGTAATAATAAAATACCAGACTTCAGTACACTAGGTACAACATCTATATGAAATAAACGAAAGGATTTCTCTGGTGTACAGAAGAAATCTTTTCCGTAGCGGCCGTGACCACCAGAGAAATCCTTTCGTTTATTTCATATAGATGTCGTACCTAGTGTACTAAAGTCTGGTATTTTATTATTACCAGGAAGGCCCCATACATTTTATTCCTCTTCGACCACTTCACCTAGGTGTTCCTGACAAGCGGTTGACATAACCTGCGAAACACGTCGTGTAGAATACCGGTGGTGGTAGAAGTGTAATAAATTGCAATCGCCGTTCTTTCATATTATCACGGTTTCTCCGTTATTGAGGAATGCGTAGCGAATAACGTGGCTTTGTAGACAAATCTGTGATACAAAGAGGTATCTTTTGTCGTTTCATAGTCTTTTATCAAGACTTTGAATTCACATGGTCACGGCCGCTACGGAAAGGATTTCTTCTGTATACCAGAGAAATCCTTTCGTTTATTTCATATAGATGTCATACCTAGTGTACTGAAGTCTGGTATTTTATTATTACCAGGAATGCCCCATGCATTTTATTCCTCTTCGACCACTTCACCTAGGTGTTCCTGACGAGCGGTTGACATAACCTGCGAAACACGTCGTGTAGAATATCGGTGGTGGTCGAAGTGTAATAAAATGCTATCGCCGTTCTTTCATATTATCACGGTTTCTCTGTTATTGAGGAATGCGTAGCAAATAACGTGGCTTTGTAGACAAATCTGTGATACAAAGAGGTATTTTTGTCGTTTCGTAGTCTTTTATCAAGACTTTAAATTCACATGGTCACGGCCGCTACGGAAAGGATTTCTTCTGTACACCAGATAGATCCTTTCGTTTATTCCATATAGATGTCGTACCTAGTGTACTGAAGTCTGGTATTTTATTATTACCAGGAAGGCCCCATGCATTTTATTCCTCTTCGACCATTTCACCTAGGTGTTTCTGACGAGCGGTTGACATAACCTGCGAAACACGTCGTGTAGAATACCGGTGGTGGTCGAAGTATAATAAAATGCAATCGCCGTTCTTTCATATATATATATATATATATATATATAATATGAATAATTTTGGGGAATGCAGTCAATGTGTTTTGGGCTGATTAGAAGTGAAACACTTTGAACTTTTGTCGAGCTTTCGGACAATTTATTTCCGTTATCAAGACAATCTAAAAATACAAATGTTTAAATTTAGATGAAAACTAGAAAAATAAAAACTTACTGCTCGTGGTTTACAAAATAACTAATATACTTATAAAAAACATAAAAATTCTTTCTAAAAAATATAAATTGTAAACGTAAATTAATTTTGAAATATGTCAAAAGGACATTAATCAAATGTAGTTAGACTACTTTAATAACTCGATAGATTGGGAAAGAAGTTAGTTAACACTGTATAAAATAATGATATAAAGATGTAAGCAAATTTGAAGTTATAATTATTAGTAAAAAAAACTGATAGTAATGTAAAACATAATATATATATATATATATATATATATATATATATATATATATATATATATATATATATATATATATATATATATATAAGAAAGTGGACAGTGAAAAGGATAAGGTAACCTTTACACTGTGTAACTGTGTAATATATGTATATATATACATATATATTTTGTAATTTACATGCGCGAAAGTAGACTAATACAGTACCGTAGCTATGTATTATACCCGTCCACATACACAACTCGCGCGAGTTTAAAGCGTGTCAGTCGCTTCGAGTGAACATCTCGGGCTCTGTATCAAGCCTACTTTCGCGCTAAAAATTACAAAAAGAAACATATTTTATCTTTGATTAAAATATAACCATTGAACTAATGTTTGATATTTTTTGAGATTAATTAGTTTGTACCATAAACTTACATTTAAGCTTTGAAACAATTAAAACAAATTATAAACAACGGAATAATCGTATCTTTACTTTTCTGTTTCATAACTTTTTTGCAAATGGTTGGAAAGTTTTTTAAGGCATTCATTTTCAAGACCTTTGAAATACGCATTTTAAGTATATTTTAAAATTATAATACAATAAACAATTTCTGAGAAATGTTAATTGGTTTATAACTATTTTTTAAACATTTAAAGATTATGCAAAAAAATAAGAAATTTATATTTTGTCGACAAAATATTAAATAGCCATCACATCTTTATAATCTTTCTAAGTTTGATCAATGTCTCATGATTATTTTGGTTGTTTTGCGACTGTAAATTGTGAATTAACAAATGAATTGTTACTAAAATATTCGTTTAATTTTCACCGGCTTCTGCAGTTATAATCTATCATATACCAAGAAAGCTTTTATTTCACCAAGTTATTTAATTATTGATAAATAATTACTTGCCCGACAAATTTATTTGAAAATTCGAGATTTTGTTGGGAAAACTCACATTTTCTGAGGAAAATTTTGGTCCGAGCAAATCGGGAAGAACATGCCTCTATGTAGAATTAAACTGGTGTGAATTTTTATTTGAGTATTTTTGGTGTAAAGTTAAAATCTTCGGAGTTATAGACCAATAATTGAAAAAAACACGATTTGGGGGCGCCATTTTGTTAATAAAAACAGTAGCACACCATCTGCGGACTTTGCATACCTATATTATGAATATATAGGATCATAATATTCGATTCCAGTAATAAAATTGCTGATAAATAACCTTTCTTTGTACTTTACTAATTAGACCAGCGTATTATAACCATTTTTTTTCAAAATTTAAAGAATATGCAAAAAACCGAAAAATTTATATTTTGTCGATAAAATATTAAATAAGCATCTCATCTTTATAGTCTTTATAAGTTTGATCAATGTATCATAATTATTTTGGTTATTATTGCGATCGTAAATTGTTAATTAACACTTGAATTTTTGCTAAAATATTCATTTAATTTTCACCGGCTTCTGGAATTACAAAATATACCAAGAAAGCTTTGATGTCACTAAGTTATTTAATTATTGATTAATAATTACTTACCTAAAACTTTATTTGAAAATTAGAGATTTTGTTGGGATAACCCACATTTTCCGAGGAAAATTTTCGTTGGAGCAAATCGGGAAAAACACATCTCTATGCAGAATTTAATTGCGGTGAATTTTTATTTGAGTGTTTTTGTTGTAAAGTTAAAATCTTCGGAGTTATAGAGCAATAATTGAAAAAAATACAATTTGTCGGCGCCATTTTGTTTATAAAAAAAGTAGCACACTATCTGCGGACTTCGCATACCTATATTAATAATATATAGTATCTTATAATTCGATTCCAGCAATAAAATTGCTGGTAAATGACTTTTCCATGAATTTTGCTAATTAGCCCAGAGTACAATGCCACCTCTCACATCCACGTAAAAACAGATCCTTCCTGGTCTACTTGTGGTTGCAGCGTAAAATAAATAATTTTTTTTTTCAGAATTCATTATCTTTTCAGAGGTAATTTTCCGGTTTTTCACCGGTTATGACTTTAAAAAGAAAAAACCGGTTATAACCGGGACAAAAAAAACAACCGATAAAACCGGTTATTGCAAAGTAAAAAACCGGTTTTAGGTTATAACCGGTAGGTTTTTCCCATCCCTATTTTGTACGCACATAAGAAGTTTTACTTCTATTTTTATGATTTCAACGAAACAAATATATTTTAAACATTTTAATTGTATTTTTAATTTAAATATTAAACATATTTTAATACTTAAAATAATACCAAAAATTAAAAATAACGTTAATACATAATTTTTATGAACTGGAGCGTCCCCGCAATCCCCACATTTACATTCACTCCCAATCGAGCCTAAAGAAGTACAACTTCAAAAACTTCAAATCTCTCCAAAATAATTTTCGATATAACTATTTATGATAAATGGTAGGGGAGCCCAAGCGGGGATTTTTGCAGTTACTCGAGCGCATCAGATTATCATATGGGGAGACACCTGGTACCCTGCAGATGTACCTCTACCATATATTGGCTCTTAACACTGGGGAGTTCGTTAAGGGGGGCCCGAAAAAAAAATCCATCTTTAAAAAAACTCGAAATTGTCAGATTAAGATAAGGTAAGTTAAGTTACATGCAAAAGAGTGTATATTTCAAAAATCTGACGATTTGAGCCGGGCGTAAGGAAATGGGAGAGTCCCAAAATTTCACAAGAAAAAAGCAAATATTTCGCGAAATGAATGACAGATCGAAAAACTAAAAAATATGTGCTCAATATTTTTTAAAAATCTATCGAATGATACCAAACATGACTTCCCACAGAGAGGGGTGGGGGGTAAATTTAATATTTTAAATACGAATCCCGCGATATTTCGCGAAATGAAAATCAGATCGAAAAACTGTAAAATAGACTTATTCAATATTTTTGAAAAATCTATCAAATGGCATCAAACACGACCCCCCACGGAGGTGGGGAGGGGGGTTACTTTAAAATCTTAAATAGGAGCCCCTATTTTTTATTGCAGATTTGGATTCCTTACTTAAAAATAAGTAACTTTTATTCGATTTTTTTTAATTATGGATAGATGGCGTTATAATCAGAAAAAACGATTGTTGGAAATGGAAAATTAAATTAAAAAATGGCAAGCTCCCAGTAAAATGGAAAACTTTACTTAACTTTTTTTGGTTTTAGGACCTACTCTTCACAACACAATAGGTCCCCATAACGCTCGAGTGACTGCACATTTAGCATACTTTGCTCCCCTACCAAAACCTTTGGCAGACAATTTACGCAACGCTAATATATTTTTAAACAATTTTTAATGTAACAATACAAAGAGGTTGTGAAAGTTTTTTTATTGCATTTATACAGGGGTTTTGGTAACGAATTGGTCACAGCTTAACCTTAAATTCGTAAGGCTAAAAAAAGGTCGATTTAAGCTAACTTCCCTTAGTACGAAAGTTGATAATAACCGAAATACAGAGTGTCAAAGTTAAACTTTTATTCTATTTATTTTTAAATATTTCCTGTCAGGAATAGGATTACAACACGAAATTTGGTAAGTGAGTTTTTTTTGGGACGAGAAACCTAAATTCCCCACCAAAAATGATATATAACTCAGAGGGCGCCACATACGTCTTTCGGCGCTCATTTAATACGTTCAATTTATTTTATCCACCTCTCTACATAATTTTGAGATCAAAACTGTTATTCCCCCATTATTTTTACTTCAAAAAGGTATACTACATTCATCTCACTAAACTCAACCGTTTTTGAGATAAACGCATTTTAAATCTACGATGCAAAATTCAATTGTTTGCATTTCATTGTAGCTACTAAAAACCATTTGACATAATATCTTTGTCATACTTGGCAGCAAGTGTAGGTACTGTACACCCTACTAAATTATGTTGAACACACGTTTCTGGATACTACCAGTGGCGTACGACGGGGCAAACTGAATGGTTGACCCTTCCCAAATTCTACGCCACTGGCTGAATTGCTATTTTAGTACAATTTTTAGATTCGTCAATACATTGTCTGTAAATAATAATACTCTTCATTCATAACGATAAAGTCATTAGTTTTAGATATATATTTGAAGTCAAAAATGAAGCGGCACAGTAATTTTGATTAATCTATTATTCTACTTCGTTTTTAATTTCAAATTACTCGAAAACTAATGACTTTATCGTTACAAATGAAAAGTGTATTATTTCCATAGAAAGTATTGGAGAATCCAAAAATTGTACTAAAATAGCAATTCCGTCAGTGGCGTAGAATTTGGGAAGGGTCAGCCATTTACTTTCCCTCGTCTTACGCTACTGGTAGTAGCCAGAAACGTTTGTTTAACATAATTTAGTAGGATGTACAGTACCTACATTTGCTGTCAAGTATGACAAGAATATGTCAAATCTACTATTTATTTCCCGACAGCATATGTCTATCACCCACCGTTTAGCGGGGGTGGCGCCCCAAAGTTGACAAATTAAAAAAAAAAGATGTTTTAAAAAAAAATTATTTTTCCCTAACTGTAATGAAAATTAAGAAGAAACTCTGCAGCAATTAATCACAAATAAGTGGCTGATTTTTTGGTATAGGTTTCATTTAGAGGCAATGGCAACTTTTTTAATTACAGGGTGTTACATTTAAAAAAAACTCCTTTTTATACCATCCGAACCGCCTATGCTAGAGTAAAAAAAAAGAATGTCTGTGTACTTTGTACGCACGTAAGAAGTTATACTTCTATTATATGATTTCAACGAAATAAATATACTTTCAACAGGTTATTTGTATTTTATTTAAATATTAAAGTAATTTTTACTTACTACTTTCCAAAAATTTTTATTTAAAAAAATACCAAAAATTAAAAAGAAATAGAAAACACACGGATTCGAACCGAGGACCTCTCTATCTCCGGTCACACGCTCTACCACTGAGCTATACTCCCTTTGCTTTGACAGGTTACAATATTTCTCATACATACTGACAAATTTAATAGACCAAGCGAAGTATACAAAAATACTTTAAATATACTTACTATTATTATAAAATATCTTATTCCCGAGGAAGACAAATCCAAAGACACAATAATTATAATAAATATATTTACTAAAAACACTAATAATATATTCTTTTCACGCACACCTTATTTGCGCTACATAAAGATGTAGCGACTAATACCATACTATCGGTGTGCGCATGCGTCAGGGAATGTAAAAATTCACCCTCGTGCCTAAAGAAGTATAACTTCAAAAATTTTCAGCGATTATCCATGTACTGGTGTTATTTAGAAATTTCTATAAGGCACCCCCATTTTTTTCCGGAACCACCCCAAAAAATGGAGAATTAATAAAGAAAGTGATTTTCTTGGAATCCTTCACACACCATGCCCTTTATTAAAATGCTTCATATATCATTTTGTGCACCTTCTTATTACCCATGCATGGACACCAAAAGCGATTTCTTGATGCAAGATGCAACCCCTGTAGCAAAAAAAAATAAATAAAGGGGGGGTTGAAAAACAATTTATTTTTGCTTTTTGACCCATATGGACATATGCTCCATCAATAGGGTTTTTCAAAAATATATATGATTATTGCAACATCCCTGCGGAAACTACCCCTATCCTTGAAAATAAACTGCAGAAACTACCCCTATCCCTTGGAGAGCAAGTTTTTACAATTTTCTCATTACCTATGCATTTTTTTAAAACAAAACTTATACAGAATTAAAGAACACTATTTTCTCTACAAATAAGGTCCTCTGCATTTTTTTAGTCTAAGCAACCGTTACGGCACAGTGGCGCCGTAAACCTCAGAAATGCTATGGCGGGCTCCAGTTTTTGTTTTTTTTTTTTCGTCACCTATTCATTTTATTGATAACGTACTTATGGCAAATAAAAGAACACACATCTGCTACACATTATGACCGATGCATATTTTATTTTCTTTGCACCCTAGAGCCACACAGATTATTTTCTTTATTAATTCTCCTTTTTTTCGGGTGGTTCCGGGGAAAATATGGGGGTACATTATACAAATTTGTAAATATCACCAGTACATAGGTAATGGCTGAAAGTTTTTTTTTACTCTAGCATAGGCGGTTCAGATGGTATAAAAAGGATTTTTTTTAAATGTAACACCCTGCAATTAAAAACTGTATAATTGCCCTCAAATGAAACCTTTACCAAAAAATCAGCCACTTATTTGTGATTAATTGCCGCAGGGATTCTTCTTAATTTTCATTGTAGTTAGGGAAAATATTTTTTTAAAACATCTTTTTTAAAAATTTGTCAACTTTGGGGCGCCACCCCCGCTAAACGGTGGTTGATAGATATATGCTGTCGGGAAATAAATAGTAGGAAATATAGTCCTCTTCATTTTCCTATTAAGTAAATTTTTTGCAAAACGTACAGGAAGAGCTACGGGAAACCACCTCTTGATATATCAGAAAAAAATAAAACCGGACTTGTGTCCATTTTGCGAAGTTTAACCTCTGTTTCCTACACAAGTGAAATTATGTTAATTATGTTCCTCTGCATCTACTTGTGAATTTTATCATTTTGAATCATTTTTTGCCTAAATGTTTCAATGTTTGACCATTAATAGGTTAATAAATAAGAATTATTCTTTTCTGCAGGTATAAGTAATCTTTTTATTTTGTTATTATTTCTATAAATGGAATTTAATAATTCATTTTTAAAAGCTTAAATTTATTAAAAAATTATTTTTATTCAAATTTCTTAAAACAACAAACAGCGATTTTACTTAAAACCTAAAGTTTACTTATATGCCATCAACTTGGCAACACCGTTTACTACTCTGTGTAATATATACACTGAGTTTTCATCGTGGACATTACGCAAAGTAACGACGGAATCGGGAAATGGAAGGAAGATATAGGATGAAATAATTAATCGAGGAAAATAAGTGCTTTACCTCCCCATCCACAGTTTCGACTCATAGATCCATTAGGGAAGTCTATTAAAACTTTTTGATCGTCATTATTTCATTAGAGCAGAAGACCCGCTTGCTCTATTAAACAGGTGAACCTTGTCGCAATGCCCTTTTCGTGATTAGGACTGAGATATGAAATCTGGTAAATTGGGAGAGGATATTGTGAATGTTAATAGGTTTTTAGTGAATTAATTTCTGGATATATATATAGGTGACGTAATAGTGACAGATGACGTTACAGAGCCACTGTGACCGATTGTTTTATATATATATATATATATATATATATATATATATTATATATTTATATTTATCCATGCAGATAAGTAGATGGTGATAATTAGGGAGCGGATTTTATATTTTATATTTTATTCGATATATATATATATATATATATATATATATATATATATATATATATATATATATATATATATATATTTATATTTATCCATGCAGATAAGTAGATGGTGATAATTAGGGAGCGGATTTTATGTTAAATGCATATTGCTAGCATATTTCGCATATTTAAAAACTTTACCAAATTTTGCATATTTTTAAAGAAACGTGCATATTATTTAAAAACATTTTTGTCCAAACGAAAAAATTCTAAATTTTTTAATTGGACACAAAATATTCCCTAGCACATGCTGTCATATATTTTCTAGAACTACCTTAAGTCGGCTCATTCACTACCTTTTCGGTTTTTCTTAGAAAACACAAGATCTTTTCCCACAAAGTGCATATAGTATAGTACGCAGTCATAAATGATTGTAGGATGTTAAATACCCCATTGTTAAGAGAGTATTTACACATCCAAACATCGTTTTACTAGATTTAGATCAGATTCCGTAAATCAGTAAAATTAGTCACTTTTAGTCGGTCAATGCGAATGTTTAGTTTTTGTATAAGGGTACTTCTGTATGTGAATAGTGCAAAATAGGCCGAAAGATTCTAGCCTGGTTTATTCCCGGATCAGAACCTATTTCCAGCTTCTTTACACCAATAGAAAACTATTCTGCAAAGCATGTAGTAAAATGATGAGTTTAAGATTGTTTTCTTCCTTTTTTTCTTTAATAAATAATATTTGGCTGCTTCCTCAACATTTTAAGTTTAAAGAGTTTGAAAAAGTATGTGTTATTGTCGTAGATACCATCTCAGCGAAAATTTTTGGATACACAACACGTCGGGACAGAACTACATAAGTCAAAATGCAAGAATATGAGCGAATCGGAAGTTGATCAGTTACCTATAGGGCTTTTCATCGATTGTCATTTGTTTCGAGCTTCTGTCATGTGTCACATAATATTAATATATCTACGTCATACGTCTTTAGTTTGTATCATTGTTATATACCAATAACGTACGACGTAGATATATTAATATTATGTGACACATGACAGAAGCTCAAAACAAATGACTGTGAATGAAAAGCCCTATTGATAGTAGACAATCGTTGATGACTTTTTCTAATGAACAATATAAAAATTTAATTCGGATTTATACGAAGCGATGATTTGCGCAAACATATCTTTCAAAAAACTGGAAAATCCTATGTATGTTTAAAAGTTTTTTGAAAATATATTCCAAGAAAAGTGTTCCCGATGAAATTACATTGAGAAAAAATTACGTACCTCAAGTTTACAACGATACCATAAAAAAATCAAGAATATAGTGGAAAATCGATACATTTAGTTTATTGTAGATAATTATGTGGTATCTCAAAATGCGCACTTTTTGTAATTATTGTGCATATGTTGCTCATATGTCGTAGTTTTTTACTGCATATGTATGCGCATATTTCATTAAAATTGCTCGCATATACAGGGTGTCCCGAAAAGACTGGTCATAAATTATACCACACATTTTCTGGGGTAAAAAATAGTTCGGTTGAACCTAACTTACCTAAGTACAAATGTGCTCATAAAAAAAGTTACAGCAATTTGAAGTTATAAAATGAAAATCGATTTTTTTTAATATATCGAAAACTATTAGAGATTTTTTATTGAAAATGGACATGTATCCTTCTTATGGCAGGAACATCTTAAAACAAAATTATAGTAAAATTTGCCTACCCCATCAAATTTTATGGGGATTTTGTTCCCTTAAACCCCCCCAAACTTTTGTGTACCTTCCAATTAATTCATTATTGTGGTGCCATTAGTTAAACACAACGTTTCTAAAACTTTTTTGTCTCTTAGTATTTTTGATAAGCCAGTTTTTATCGAGATGCGGCTTCTTTTTTAATATATTTACATAAAAATTTTATGGGGATTTTGTTCATTTAAACCCTCCAAATGTTTGTGTACGTTTCAATTAAACTATTATTGTGGTACCATTAGTTAAGCACAGTGTTTTTAAAACTTTTTTGCCTCTTAGTCTTTTTTTGATAAGTCACCTTTTATCGAGATGTGGCTTCTTTTTCAAAATATACCTAAAAATGTAAGTCATAAATAAATTTTCAGATTATTAGGTGTCTATATACTTAACCATATACAAATCTGTGGTGGCTTCGACAAATATTCAAAATATCTCGATAAACACTGGCTTATCAAAAAAGTACTAAGAGGCAAAGAAGTTTTAAAAACCTTGTGTTTAACTAATGGTGCCACAATAATAATTTAATTGGAACGTACACAAAAGTTTGGGGGGGTTTAAGGGAACAAAACGCCCATAAAATTTTTATGGGGCGCACAAATTTCACTTTAATTTTTTTTAAGATGTTACTGCCATAAAAATTCCAGATGTCCATTTTCAATAAAAAATCTATAAGTTTTCGATATATGAAAACAAAAAGATTTTCATTTTGTACTCGTAACTTCAAAGGGCTGTAACCTCTTTTGTGTACACTATTGTATAAATAGGTAAGTTAGGTTCAATCAACCTATTTTTGACCCCATAATCTGTGGTATAATTTATGACCAATCTTATCGGAACACCCTGTATATCCGCTCCCTAGTGATAATAGTGTTATAATAAGAAGATACAAGGATAGTATAAAAAATTATGTTAGGATTAAATGAAGTATTTGGAGACTTTTTCGGTTAGATTGGCAGTTATCGTTGTTAGTTTGGGAGTTGGTTATGCTATAAAGATTGTAAAGTTTTAACAACATTGTAAAAAGAATTATTTAATAATAGTTCAGAAAAATAGGGAAAAAAATATCCTGTTGGTGATGCAACCCCCTCCAGGCTGAAACTAAATTTTTTAAGTAGTATGGACATCTATAATAATAACCTATATGTTTCCTGCAGCCGATTTTGATGATATACATAGTTATAAACAAATGAAAATCAAAAAACGGTAAATTTTCGTTTTTTTCGTCTATTACCAAAAAGTTAAGCATTTTAAACAAATTTGAGAGTCAGAAACTCATAAATTGTTAGAACATTTATACCAAATAGACATTACCAAGAAAAATAGTGCAATGCGGCAATATAGCGCCTGTTACATCCCTGTGCTTTGTAGTCGAACATCCAAAGGTGGCGATATGAAGTTACTATAGCAACAAAGTAATACATCGATAACAACAAAAAAGAAAAGACTCCACGTCAGAATTAATTTTAGAATTGTCACTTTTGTAATAGTTATAAATTTGTTCTATTTCATTCACATAAAAATATTGTACAGTCCACACCACAAAGTTTAATTTATCTGCCATAAGATAATCCACCATATTTTTTGGTCACTTCGCAGCCAGGATAGTGTGAATAAAAAATAGAATCCATAGTTGTAACCTAGTGGCAGTTCAGAGGTCGAAGACAGCCCAATTTACCATTTAGAGGATCCAAAACTCTCATTACTTGTGAGTTTGTTCCATTTCTATTATCTTTAAAATTTGATCAAGCAGTGTTTTTGAATTTGAATTACCATAAAAAGATTTTTCCATATTTTTCGATTGTATATCGCCATAGATTATCAATCAGCTAATAGTAATTATTCATCAAGCTATTTCCAGTTATTCTTAAGTGTTGTTTTCGTAAAGATTGCCATAAATCCTAAAAATGAGCAGCTTAGCTAACAATATAAGAACCAGAGGTTCATATAAAGGTAAGTTAACAATTTTAGAGAACTTTTTAAATTTATTAAAAAATGCTACACCAGCTAGCAAACCTGAAATATCAGAAGTTCAATTGAGGTATGACTCTGGTAGCAATCTGTTGGTTGAATTTGAAGAGGTGCAACTACAAATTGAGATTGCTGTCAGTGAAGATAAATTGCAAGAAAAAATTGACGAAAGAGATGCTTTCGAAAACAGGTATTTTAAAGCAATTAGTTTTTTAAAAGATTACATTAGCGCCAATACTGTAATTAATACATTGCCTTCTATTTCTACACCACATGTAGACTCGTTAAATAATATTTTAATCCCAAAAATGGAATTAAATATTTTTAAAAGAGACTTTCAACATTGGCTTGAGTTCAAAACGACATTTATTAGTGTAGTTCATTCAAATACCACACTTCCAGATATACATAAATTTCAACTTTTGAGACAATCTGTAGATGGATATGCCAAACGCATTGTTGACAAAGTTGAATTCTCGGGAAATTATTATCAGACCGCTTGGGATGCACTCTGTATGCGGTATGATAATAAAAAGTTATTAGTTAATAAACATATTAAAGCTATTTTTAATTTAGATTCGATTAAAAAAGAATCACCTAACCATTTAAGGGATTTATTAGACAGTGTCTCGGATAGTATGTCATCCATTGACAGTTTAAAAATTACAAAAAGTAGTTTATCTGACCTTTTGTTAATTTATATTATTTCCAATAAACTAGATAGACAAACTTATAGAGAATGGAAGGAATGCCATATTAAAGAAGAGCTTCCTACTTTGGCAGAGTTTTTTAATTTTCTAAAAGTAAAAGTAGACACTTTGGAAGAGATTCAAGGCCAAAGTAGTCAAAAACCTAATAATAATTATAGTAATAATTCTAGTTTTAATAATTATAAACATGCAAACCGTGGTAGTTGAGGTGAGTATCAAAAAAGAGTATTCCAAGTTAATGCAGCAGATAGGACTTGCGTTTTGTGTAAAGGTAACCATTTAATATACTCATGCATCGAATTCCTTAAATTAGATACAAAAAGTAGATTGTCTAAAGTCAATAATTTAAAGTTGTGCTATAATTGTTTGAGACAGAAACATAAAGCATCAGAATGTACTTTGAGACCATGTACAAAATGTAAATCAAAACATAACTCATTAATCCATTTTGAAAATAATCAATAACACTCTATTGACACTGCTAATTCGCCATCAGCAGAGCCATCATCAATTAATTGTGCACAAAGTGTTGAGTTGCCACCAACGGTAACACATCAGCTTTCTGCACAAGCAATGAATTTTAAACATACCCAAGTTCTTTTGTCAACAGTGATTTTTAATGTTAAATCCAATAATAATGAACTAATTCCATGTAGAGCAATTTTGGATAGTGGTGCTCAAACAAACTTAATAAAAGAAAGTTTTTGTAAAAAATTTAATATATCACCATAAATCGTATAAAAAACTTCAATATGGCGTTCGCTGAATATGTCTATCCTTATTGGTTGCTTAGAAAATTGCAAAATAAATCATAAATTTTGAGTTTTTATAAATATTCATAACTTATGTCAAAATTAACTTAGAACCTTCTTATTACACGGAATGCTGAGACTTCTGTTGCTTAAATCATACCCTAAATTTCAAAGCAATTGGTAAAATAGTTTAAAAGTTATTTAATCTGTTTTTCCCAAAATAATTATTTTTGGAACACTATAGTCTGAACAGAACAATTTTGAAAATGGCATCATGGAATGTAAGAGGTATAAATGGGAAGGAAATAAAACTGGGTGAAGAAATTAGATATAAGAACATTGAAATAGTAGCTATAACAGAGACAAAGAAAAAAGGAAGAGGATCAATAATATTAGAAAACGGAATGTTACTAATATACAGTAGAGTGGAAGAAACGAAGAGAGCTCAGGCAGGAGTAGCGTACATGATTAAGAAGGACAGTATCAACAAAGTAAAAAATTGGATATATTACAACGAACGTATACTAAGAGTAGACATATATATGGATACAGAGGAAACCAATACAAACCTAATCATATCCTATAAACCAGATGAAGACGCAACAAAAAACGAAAAGAATGAGTTCTGGGACAAATTACAAGAAGTGATAAATGATTGTACAGAGAAAATTGTGATCACAGGAGACATAAACAGTAGAGTGGGGAAAGAAGCAGAAAAATGGAACAATGTCATAGGACCTTATGGGGAGGAAAAAATAAACAAAAATGGAAAATTACTACTTGAATTCTGTCTAGACAATATCCTGGTGATTATGAACACACACTTCCAACATAAAGGATACACAAGATCACAAGAGAAGTCAAATCAAGAGACGAACAATCAATTATACACTATACTATAGTGCAAAAAACAGAGAAGAACTGGATAAGAGACGTAAGGGTGAAAAGGAGTTATGAAATTGGTAGTGACCACTATCTACTAGAAACCGCATTCAAAAGCAAAAGAAAAGAAATAAAAAGAAATGAGAACATAAACAGAGAACACAAAGAAATAAAAAAAATTTATAAACTAAGGGAAGAAACAACGAAAATAAGATACACAGAAGGGCTAGAGAAAGAGATGGACAATGAATATGAAATAACAGAAACAATAGAAGAAGAATGGGGAAATTTTAAAAATGCGATGATAAAACAGCTAAATCAATATGTGGAACTACAAGAAATAACAACAGAGGGAAACGAACATCTTGGTGGAACGATGAAGTGAAAAGAGAAATAAAAGAAAAGAAGAAATTATGGAAAGAATACATTTAAGACAAAACACAACAAAAATATGAAAATGATAAGACACAAAGAACAAAAGTTAAAGAGATAGTTAAGAAAGAGAAAAAGAAAAGTTGGAAAAAATTCGGAGAAAAATTGAAGAAAACAGCACAGAAAACGTAAAATTATTTCATAGAACACTGAAAAACCTAAGAAGCAACAAAGAAACGAAACTTAAACAAATAATGAACAAGGAAGGAATAATAATAAATGACGATAAGACAATAATCAAAGATGGAGGGAACATTTCCAGCTGATAATGAATGGAAATCAAGTGAATACAATGGATAAGGAAAGTCACATCAAGAGAGTATCCATGAGAAACACGGAAAATCCAGAAACTATAGAAAAAGAAGAACTAGAAAAAGCAATAAGAAAGATAAATATTGGAAAAGCACCAGGAAGCGATAAAGTAGCACCAGAAATGATGAAATATATAGGAGTAAAAGCAAAAGAAAAATTGTTATACATATATAACCTAATATGGAAGAGAAAAGTAATACCCAGAGAATGGACAAATGCAGTAATTATAATTATACCTATATACAAGAAAGGAAACACAAGAGACTGTAAGAACTATAGAGGTATCACTACTATGTGTAGCAGCAAAAGTATACGAAACCATAATAGAAAGGAAAATCAGAAAAGAAATAGAACATAAATTAGAGGACGTACAAAGTGGATTCAGGAAAGGACACAACACACAAGACCATATATTCACCATGCAACAAGTAATAGAAAAAGCATTAAAGCAAAATAGAGAAATATATCTGAGCTTTATAGGCATGGAAAAAGCATTCCACTCAGTCAAAAGAAAAGATATATGGGAAAGCCTAAAGAAGAAGGAAGTAAGTGAAGAACTGATAGAAGCAACAAAGAGTATATACATGAAAACAACAAATACAGTAAGAATGTTAAATATACAGTCAGAACCATTTGAAACAACTTAAGGAGTTAGGCAAGGGGGAAGTCTCAGCCCAATGCTATTCATAAATGTAATAGATGAGATATTAAAAGAATGTAGGAAAACTTTCAAGAAATACTGCATCGGTTAGAACAGAATGCAAATGATAAACGCTGAGATGTGTATATTTGCAGACGACATAGTATTAATTGCGGAAACAGCAGAAAAACTGAAATACAACTTAGAGAAATGGAACCTAGAAGCAAGCAAATACAACTTAAACGTAAACAAAGAGAAGACTCAGGTAATGAAAATATCAAGTAAACAAGGGACGGAAGATCAAATAAAAGTAATGATAGAGCAACAAAAAAATAATACAGACAAATTCATACAAATACTTAGGAATAGTAATCAACAACAAAGGAGACATCGAGGACGATCTTAACAACAGACTGGAAAACACAGGAAAGCTATTCCAAGCACTAAATAGAGGATTCCTTAATAACAAAGAAATATCAACAAAGACCAAGATGACAATATACAAAACAATATATAGACCTACAGTGACATATGGAGCAGAAAATTGGATATTAAACAAAAGACATCAGAGCAGAATTCAGGCAGCAGAGATGAAATACCTCAGAAGAACGATCGGAGTAAAAAGAACTGATAGAATCAGAAATGAAGAAATAAGAGAAATACTCAAAATCAAACCGATACTCGACTCAATCAAGGAGCAAAAATTGGCATGGTTCGGGCATCTAACCCGGATGGACAATAATAGACAAGTAAAAAGAATGTGGGACGCCAAACCAATAGGGAAGAATAGAAGAGGAAGACCCATTAAAGAATGGAACAGTGACATTTCGCAGATACTGCAGAGTACGGGTAAGACTTGGCAGGAAGCAACACAGATGGCATTCAATAGGAAGGAATGGAGAAAGTTCGTTAAGGTGGAACAGTAGCGATCAACAGGTAGCGAAAACGCGTTCCAAGGTTAAGGCTGTAATTTTGAATATTTTTTCGAGATATTTGGCACACGTATTCGTAATATAATAAAGAATGGCGGTACAGAGCCAAATTTGAAAAATATATTATTATGTGGAAATTACTCTGTAATTAAATACAATATTAAAAAAAGAGCCTGTACTGCCATTAAGAAGAACCAAAAATACACTTTCTTCAAATAAACTTTTTTATCCGGTGCCTAGATTTTGTGTCATTTTGGAACTACTAATGAATTTTTAGTAGTTCCAAAATGACACAAAATCTAGGCATCGAATAAAAAAGTTTATTTGAAGAAAGTGTATTTTTTTGTTCTTCTTAATGGCGGTACAGTCTCGTTTTTTAATATTGTATTTAATTACAGAGTAATTTCCACATATTAATATATTTTTCAAATTGGGCTCTGTACCGCCATTCTTTATTATATTACGAATACGTGTGCCATATTATCTCGAAAAAATATTCAAAATTACAGCCGCAATCTTGGAACGCGTTTTGGCTACCTGTTGATCGTTACTGTTTCCTCTTAAGAGCTAGGACAATTCAGAAGATTGTAGAATATTGTAATTTAATGAATTGTATTATAAATGGCCCAACACCGAAAGGTACAAATGGGTCTACTGATTAAGTAAGTAAGTAAGTATAAGTCAGAAAATGATGAAGTTACAGTAATACTTTGGATAGTTTATGAAAGAAGAAGATTTACACTATTAATTTAATTTAAAAAAAATGACAAAAAATAATTCTAAATATTGCAAAATTATTTTGCAAAAACATGGGAATTCAAAAAAAAGGGGGGGCTAACTTTGTCCCTAATTGTCCTAGAACAATTGTTTTTCTTCCTAAATGTGTATAAAAATTCATTCTTTTCAAATATGAAAAAATTATTTTTCTACGGGTAACTGTTAAAAAGTTATTCTAATTGTTTATAAGTAAGCAAAAAATCGACATGTTTTTCCAAATAATTTTACACTGTTTAAAATTATTTTTGTCATTTTCGTGTAATTAAGTTAATAGTATAAATGTTCTTCTTTCACAAACTGTCCGAAGAATTTCTGTAACCTCATAATTTTTTGACTTATAGTGTGCGAAAAAAATGAATTTGGGATAAACAAATTAAATAACTTTAAAACTATTTTACCAATTGCTTTGAAATTTAGGGTATAATTTAAGCACCAGACGTCTCAGCAATTCGTTTAATAAGAAGGTTCTAAGTTAATTTTTACATAAGTTATGAATATTTATAAAAACTGAAAATTTATGATTTATTTTGCAAGTTTCTAAGCAACCAATAAAGATAGATGTATTCAGCGAACGCCATATTGAAGTTTTTTATACGATATATGAGTCAAATTTGTTTAAAATGCTTAACTTTTTGATAATAGACGAAAAAAGCGGAAATTTCCCGTTTTTTGATCTTCATTTGTTTATAACTAGATATGTATATCATCAAAATCGGCTGCAGGAAACATATAAGTTATTATTATAGATGTCCATACTACTCAAAAAATTTGGTTTCGGCCTGGAGGGAGATGTGTCACGAGAAAAATCTTATTTCTCTGGGCTATAATAATAATAAATCGCTTATCATAGCGTTTGAGATTGTTATACAATCTGAAAAAAAAGAAAAATTGTTATACATATATAACCTAATATGGAAGAGAAAAGTAATACCCAGAGAATGGACAAATGCAGTAATTATACCTATATACAAGAAAGGAAACACAAGAGACTGTAAGAACTTTAGAGGTATCACTACTATGTGTAGCAGCAAAAGTATACGAAACCATAATAGAAAGGAAAATCAGAAAAGAAATAGAACATAAATTAGAGGACGTACAAAATGGATTCAGGAAAGGACACAACACACAAGACCATATATTCACCATGCAACAAGTAATAGAAAAAGCATTAAAGAAAAATAGAGAAATATATCTGAGCTTTATAGGCATGGAAAAAGCATTCGACTCAGTCAAAAGAAAAGATATATGGGAAAGCCTAAAGAAGGAAGTAAGTGAAGAACTGATAGAAGCAACAAAGAGTATATACATGAAAACAACAAATACAGTAAGAATGTTAAATATACAGTCAGAACCATTTGAAACAACTTAAGGAGTTAGGCAAGGGGGAAGTCTCAGCCCAGTGCTATTCATAAATGTAATAGATGAGATATTGAAAGAATGTAGGAAAACTTTCAAGAAATACTGCATCGGTTAGAACAGAATGCAAATGATAAACGCTGAGATGTGTATATTTGCAGACGACATAGTATTAATTGCGGAAACAGCAGAAAAACTGAAATACAACTTAGAGAAATGGAACCTAGAAGCAAGCAAATACAACTTAAACGTAAACAAAGAGAAGACTCAGGTAATGAAAATATCAAGTAAACAAGGGACGGAAGATCAATTAAAAGTAATGATAGAGCAACAAAAAAATAATACAGACAAATTCATACAAATACTTAGGAACAGTAATCAACAACAAAGGAGACATCGAGGACGATCTTAACAACAGAATGGAAAACACAGGAAAGCTATTCCAAGCACTAAATAGAGGATTCCTTAATAACAAAGAAATATCAACAAAGACCAAGATGAAAATATACAAAACAATATATAGACCTACGGTGACATATGGAGCAGAAAATTGGATATTAAACAAAAGACATCAGAGCAGAATTCAGGCAGCAGAGATGAAATACCTCAGAAGAACGATCGGAGTAAAAAGAACTGATAGAATCAGAAATGAAGAAATAAGAGAAATACTCAAAATCAAACCGATACTCGACTCAATCAAGGAGAAAAAATTGGCATGGTTCGGGCATCTAACCCGGATGGACAATAATAGACAAGTAAAAAGAATGTGGGACGCCAAAACAATAGGGAAGAATAGAAGAGGAAGACCCATTAAAGAATGGAACAGTGACATTTCGCAGATACTGCAGAGTAAGGGTAAGACTTGGCAGGAAGCAACACAGATGGCATTCAATAGGAAGGAATGGAGAAAGTTCGTTAAGGTGAAACAGTAGCGATCAACAGGTAGCGAAAACGCGTTCCAAGATTAAGGCTGTAATTTTGAATATTTTTTCGAGATATTTGGCACACGTATTCGTAATATAATAAAGAATGGCGGTACAGAGCCAAATTTGAAAAATATATTAATATGTGGAAATTACTCTGTAATTAAATACAATATTAAAAAAAGAGCCTGTACTGCCATTAAGAAGAACAAAAAAATACACTTTCTTCAAATAAACTTTTTTATCCGGTGCCTAGATTTTGTGTCATTTTGGAACTACTAATGAATTTTTAATATTGCAGTAATACTTTGGATAGTTTATGAAAGAAGAAGATTTACACTATTAATTTAATTTAAAAAAATGACAAAAAATAATTCTAAATATTGCAAAATTATTTTGCAAAAACATGTGAATTCAAAAAAAAGGGGGGGCTAACTTTGTCCCTAATTGTCCTAGGACAATTGTTTTTCTTCCTAAATGTGTATAAAAATTCATTCTTTTCAAATATGAAAAAATTATTTTTCTACGGGTAACTGTTAAAAAGTTATTCTAATTGTTTATAAGTAAGCAAAAAATCGACATGTTTTGCAAAATAATTTTACACTGTTTAAAATTACTTTTTGTCATTTTCGTGTAATTAAGTTAATAGTATAAATGTTCTTCTTTCATAAACTGTCCGAAGAATTTCTGTAACCTCATAATTTTTTGACTTATAGTGTGCGAAAAAAATTTGGGATAAACAAATTAAATAACTTTAAAACTATTTTACCAATTGCTTTGAAATTTAGGGTATAATTTAAGCACCAGAAGTCTCAGCAATTCGTTTAATAAGAAGGTTCTAAGTTAATTTTTACATAAGTTATGAATATTTATAAAAACTGAAAATTTATGATTTATTTTGCAAGTTTCTAAGCAACCAATAAAGATAGACGTATTCAGCGAACGCCATATTGAAGTTTTTTATACGATATATGAGTCAAATTTGTTTAAAATGCTTAACTTTTTGATAATAGACGAAAAAAGCGAAAATTTACCGTTTTTTGATCTTCATTTGTTTATAACTAGATATGTATATCATCAAAATCGGCTGCAGGAAACATATAAGTTATTATTATAGATGTCCATACTACTCAAAAAATTTGGTTTCGGCCTGGAGGGGGATGTGTCACGAGAAAAATCTTATTTCTCTGGACTATAATAATAATAAATCGCTTATCATAGCGTTTGAGATGCCTCATATATAATATGTATAAAGGAGAAGTAATAAATATATAATAGTTTATAGATAAGGTACAACCATGAGTTTAAATCTGTTTAAATCTCCATTTTCAGAAAATTAACCTTTTCTATCTATCTATAAGCGAGGTTCCTACAGCTGGAATATACAGTATTTTTCCTCCTAATATTTTCATTCCTGATGTGATCTTTTTTGGATATACCACAAGCTTTCTTTAGATAATCCATTTCTATTACTTCCATCCTTTTTCTATATTTTTTCGTGATCTGTCAAACTTCTGCCCCATAAGTCATAATAGGCTCTACCAATTTTGTCAATTTCGTTTTTTGTCTTATATCTTTAGACTTAAACCATAGTAGAGAGCTTAGAATGTTTACCGCCTTTTTCCCTGCTGCGTTCTGTTTTCGATGTCACCTTTGGTAGTGCCTTCTTTAGATATTATAGATCCGAGATATTTATATTCTTTACAGCAGGAGTTCTCAATCTGTGGTACATGTACCACTGGTGGTACATATCATTATGTGCGGTGGTACACAAAACGCAAAAACACAGCTAAAATCCAGCATTTGCAGTTAATTAGATTACCTACATCCATAGGTATCTCAGTTAGGTGGTACCAAAAATAATTTTATAAGAATTTTGTGGTACATGATTCAAAAACATTGAAAACCACTGCTTTACAGGCTTTTGTGGTTCTAATTTCTAACTCTGGATCTTCTTCAGCATCTCCTATTTTAAGATACTCTGTCCTTGACATATTCATATTGAGGCCCTATTTTTCATATTCTTTCTTTAGTTTTCTAAACATATACCTGATCATCTGTGAAAAACAAAGTTGTTAGACATTTACCACCGCCTATGTCTATTCCCATTCCTGATACTTGATTCCTGCACTGCTTTAGCAATGATTGAATATATATATATATATATATATATATATATATATATATATATATATATATATATATATATATATATATATATTCAATTAAATTAAACCCATTAACTTTAAATATTTTTCACTCCCTTACATTAAGAACATCACACCAAAGCTATGCAGAATCTTTAATCAAATTAGTGGCATAAAAATAGCTAATAGTATCACATTATCTATAAACTCAATTTTTACTAGACTGAAAGATAAAACTCCTACATTATCTTGTTCCAATGTAGTTTATAGTATACCTTGTCATAGTTGTAATATGAACTATATAGGTATCACCTCGAGAACTTTATCATCTCGAATAATATCACATAAAAGTGATTCTAGACTACATCCTGAACGTTGTGCTTTAGCAGAACACGTTTCCAAAGAGGGTCATACAATGGATTATCAATATACTAAAGTACTAGCTTCTGAGAACTCATATAACAAAAGACTCTTTTTGGAAATGGCTTTTATCTTTCAAGAAGAAAATTCAATAAACAAAAAATCAGATGTAAGACATCTCAGTGAAATTTATTCTTATTTACTCACTTTAGATAAAAATAACCAATTTAAATTTAATAATTCAAGTTCTTCTTTCATTTAGTATACAATTTATAGATTTTTTCAATATAAATCACATAATAAAAAAGACATCTACTATTAAAAAAACTTTGCATTGATTAAAACTGTTTTATTCTCATTTCGGAATTTTCCTATTTCAAAATTTATAAAACATTTATTAAATAATTATAATTGGTTCAGTGGTGGTGACGTTTCCGTATGAATTCAAACAAAATTTAATAAAAATCGATATAACATTTGTTAGACATTTTCAAAAATGCCATTTGACATACATCATTTTTTAAAATATTTTACCATTTTTCAATTTATACTCGATTTTTAGAACAATTTTTTATATATAGTTTTTAATTTTAATTTTTATTTACGATTTGTACCAGGACAAAATTTCGTTTTATATGTCAGTGTTTAACAACTAGGCTCAACATCCTCAAATAATGTAAGTACAAACATATAAGTAACTCTTTAGTAAGATTGTTTTGTGATGTGCAGTGTTTTTAGTGAAAGTATTGACTCTGCATTTCTCAGAACAATTTTTTGTTGTTTTTGTGTTTTTGGAGATCCTCGACACCTGGTTTAGTGAGAGGAAACTATGGTGTTCTGGATTTTTGGTAACACAAAGATAGCAATTATTATTGATTTCAGTTAGCCTATTTGTTGAATACTGTCTATTTATGATTGTAGTTTCCCTGATGATGAAAATAAACATTTTCGAAAGCTTGGAACTATTATAAAGAGTTTTCTTTGAGATTGCTGCTACCCCAATATTTCAACCTTGTTTTATATATATATATATATATATATATATATATATATATATATATATATATATATATGGATTCCGACTTTAGGAAGCCAAAAACGCTATATCGCACCGGTCATACGAAGCCCGACACCTCCTTACGAAGCCCGGATTCGGGCTTCGTAATTCTTTAATGTTATTTCCCCAAAAAACGTACTTTACACCATCTCTCGATATTTTAACCAAGTTCAGAACATGTGAATACGCTTGGGCTTCATATATATTCGGACAAATTTTAGAAATGTACCATAGGTAGCTCTGAAATCATGATTAACAATACGAAGCCCGGGCTGCTTATGCCTGGAATTATTATCAAAACATACACTCGTAGTTCATGGTATCTACCACCAGTTTGCGCTGCGAAAAGAAGTATATACTCTGTAGAAGTTCAGCAGCGTTAGGAAGCCCACATTGAGCTACCGATTATAAGAAGCCCTGAAGTTTGGCAACGTTTTTGCATATTCCTCAAAGTACTATTAGCTTGTAAACATTTTTATTATTACCTGGCAATGCACATTTTTTGTATTTTTGGGTCGTTCATCGTCATTAATCTTGTGTACTAAGACTCCCGAGAACAGATTATGGTAATTCTTAGCATTACCTGTACACAGTAAGATACCGACAGAAAAAAGATTTAAAAATTGAATCGCAAAAGAATTACTTATTTTAATTGATACAATTAATACAAATTAATACTTTGTATTACTAATTTACTATTTTAGTTTGTAATAAGCCACATAATTTGCTACCAAATAGGAAATTAATATGACAAATTAAATTATTGTTTTTTTTTTATTTAAAAAAGGTTAATGCCTCGACAACTAATGGCCATTGGCATGGTAGGTACGGTAATTTTTAACAGTTAGGTACCTAGTGTAATGTGTAGTGTGTGTGTGTGTTGAGTAAGTGTCTTGTTACTTTGCAAAGTTGACGTCATTGTCTTTGCAAAGAGACGCTAACTGTATCCGAACGTCTGCGGTTCCTCCGGTGAGTACCGATCCCACAAGGACAGAAACTATTTTCATTTATTAATTTATAATAAATGAAACATTTCTGACCCTGGTGAGATTCGAACTCACAACCATTCGGATTTTTCGATCCAAAGGTAGGCGCTCTTACCACTCAGTCAAGGACGGAGTTAAAGTTATTATTATTAAATATTACTTTATAAAATTAAAAATAGTCATTCTTATGAATTATGCGTATTATTCTGATTCTGATACGATGAACACTTGTTTGATGGGTCTGAGCCACACAATTGAGGGTTAGGCCACTGTTTCATTCGTATTTTTAGTATTTGTCAAGGCAACAATACATTATGTAGTGCCATATTGCCAAATATAGAGCTAGATTGTGTAGACCACTGTTGAACCATATATCCAATTTTTCTGCTTTTATTGATGTATTAATCTAAAAATGCTCAATTTGTGGACTGTGCCACTGTTGCTCTGAGCGCCTCATTTAATACAAATACAAAATATTTAATACAATAATGCATATAGATTTTCCCTTCGGAAAAAATCAAACAATATAGAGGTTTTTTAATTTCATTAAGGGTATGGGCACGTAGTTTCTGCTGAAATGCTACTCAAATGGAATTCATTTTTTTTTCGAATTCTGAGAAAACTAATAATTATTTTTGAAAATTTTAAACTCAGAATAAGAGATTACGTTATTAGCGAGGGCCGAAAGTCCCTGAGAACTTCTATAATGTTTATTTTAATAAGTTACAGGGCTAAAAACTAAAAGAAAATTTAGTGTGACTTTTAATTTCAAAATATCTCATTCAAAATAAACTTGTTATTTATTGTAAGAGACTTTCGGCCCTCGGTAATAATTTAGTCTTTCATTTTGCGTTTAAATTTTTCAAAAATATTTATTGTTTTTTTTTCAGGATTTGAAAAAAAATGAACACAATGTCCGTGGTAATATTTTCCAAATCTTTGTCAGTAGTAAATAGAATATTGCCAGCATATTGTCAGTCAGACAGTGACAATTTTAAATATTTGACCTGGCATTGGGAATATTTTCAGTTGTTGATTAAATAATATTGATAATGTGTTTAATAAATACTTGATTTAAGACGTGAACTTAATAAAAAGTTATTTTCGTACTTCCGGGCCTAAAGTGACAACTTCACTCCCTTGTGACAGGTACTAAAGTGTCACATTTAATCCCTCCGGGATTAAATATTGACGAAACTCCCGGAACGATTAAATCACAAACAAACGAATTTAAGGGATATTTTATTGAAAAATATAATTAATTAGAATGGTAATTAACGTTAATATTCAAATTAATGATGGCACTGTTTTCTGAATTTTTGATCACAAAATTTCGGTCAATTTTATTTTTGGTGTTTCTAATCGCAATTAGGAAGGAATCGCCCAAATCTCTCACATCGTCGATTTCTAAATCAACCAACTCTTTTCCACGACAAGCTCCCGCAACGCCCAAAATAAGTGCAACCTACAAAAAAATTGATTTCTTAAAATTTCTGAATATAAACAAATTTCCAAATTTACCTTAAGCATTAAATATTTATCATCCGGAGCCTCCCGTAAGAACTGATCTACCTGCTCAGACGTGAGAATTCTTGACTTCTTTGGCTTAAATCCCTCATTTCTTCTCTTCAAAAAAGCTAATAATTTTGGAAATTTACTTATATCAATATCTTCTCTAATGTTAATAACCGATTTCAGCATTGAGTAATGTGCCCAGAGAGTTGAGGCACAAACCGCTTTTGATTTATCATCGAAGTAGACTAACAGCGCATTTTCAGTAGGTTGTCTCACATTTTTTAAGCGGCACCACTTTTTAAAAGCATCGTACTGCTGCTCGTATAGTTTTCTAGATTTCGGTGGTAACAATTCTTCACCTACTTCGGCTGCTCTTTTATCAATATCAGATACACCTTCTTCACTCATGATACCAATAATTATCAATAACAATGTTTCTTTACAATGACACTAGTAATGACAATGTTTCTAAATTATAACTGTCACAACGCAATGTTACTATGGTAACTTATTTTAAAGACAGTTTATTAAATGAGTTGAAGAGAGAAAAAACTGATTGAAATTATTGAAATAATTAATAAAATCATACCGGAAGTACGAAAAGTATCGTATATACCTTGCGACTGAAGTACATTTAATCCTTCAGGTAAATTATGGCCCTCCCTGCGGTCGGGCCATAAACTTTACCTTCAGGATTAAATGTACTACTTCAGTCCCGCGGTATATAATGTACTATTATTGTTTATTATTTATGGAAGATCCAAAGCAGAGAATACACCAGGATATATTCAGTGATCCAAGTATTGTGTTGTTACAGATGTTCAAAATTGTAAGCGTTTCATAGTAACAATATATTATTAAAAAATCACTTTATCACTTTTCCTCTTTTCTCGATTGATTATTAGCTTTTGTTGTACAGTAGATAAATTATTACTGAATACATAGGTAGTGAAAAAATTATCAGTAGTAATTGCACAAGAGCTCTGAAATTATCGAATTTTTCCCGAGTGACACTTTGACAGTATTAATTTCACGACCCGAAGGGGAGTGAAATTACGTCAAGTGGCACGAGGGAAACAATTCGATAATAATTTCAGAGATCGAGCTGCAATTTGCTGCGATTATTTCATGAATAAAACTGTTTAAAACCAAAATTTTATTGTAATTTATTTATGTAAGTACAAATTAGTACAATTAAACACACAGTTGTTATAAATATTTGACGATTGAAAGTCATCACTTTTATAAGTTTTAAAACAGTAATTGTCATTAATGTCACTGAATGTATTTTTTCACAGCAACGAAGGGCAACTGACGTAATATACTTGACGATGGGATATTATCAAAAATGATCAATTTAATTTGTATTTCTGTAGCTTTCTATTGGTCGGAAATATGAAATAATCATATTAATTAACTGAATTAACAATTAAGGCAATTAATTATACTAGTAAAAGTTATCCAAGAACATTCAAAAGCCATCTTTACAGTTAATGATGAAGTTGTCAAGTAAAGTTTACATATCCATACCAGTGACAATTTTACTACACGTAATTTGCGGTGTAAAGACAGAAAGAGTGGGGATAGCCTTAAAATATTTGCGAATTATGTACCGATGGCCCTAAGAAATGTTTAATAAACAACATATTAAAAAGTTCTAGTCTAGAAGTGGGCACTTAATTTTTTATTAAACAAATGAACTGCGAAATTAGATGTTTCTTTAAATAACCCCGAAAATATAAATTTTAGAAAAAAACTGACTTGACTTGAAAAATTCAGACAATTGAAAAAAACCTAAATATAAGATTAAAATTTTTATAAAATTAAATCTGTAGCTTCTATAATTTTTTATTTATAACGCTAAAGTCACCCTTCTCACAAACATTGGCGCACTGTAAACTAGCGAAGTGCACGGCTGAGTTATTTAAGTGTATTTCTCTAATTAATGGATCAAATAAAATTTTACAAATTGGACAAGAAAGAAGGAAATTAAGAGAAGGAACAAGAAAGAATAGCTTAATTGGAAAGAAGAACAATTAAGCTATCTTATGGTTATAATAAAAAGAAATAAAATGTATGGGCATAAGTACGGTGTGGGCTGAATTTTGTTTAAACATTATTTAAAAATGTGTAACTAATAAAATTTTTCTTATAAAGCTCTCAAATTTGCACAACTTACCTTTCAAACATCTTACTAAACAATGTTTCATTCAAAAAAATGCCAAAAATTTAATTCAAATGATATGACGCAAAAATGCAATTTTTGAAAACTTTTACGTAAGTTTTAAGGAAAAACGTAGTTTACAGAATTACCAGCACTTTAAAACGGTATTACTCAAGTTTGAAAAGATTTTTTACAATTTTATAGGTGATTTTTTAAAGCATTTGATGTATTTTTAAAATTTACTCAATAATTTTATTTTAGAAATGAAACTATGAAACTATGAATGAAACTATTCCTTTTTGACAAAAATTAAGAAAGATAACAAAAATGTACCTAATACAAAAACCGAAAATTACCAACTAAAAAATTGTTTATAAAAAGTGATCAAAAATGTTTTCTCTAAAACTTACCTAAAATATATTTAATAATAAGCTTGAACAATAATAAATTTTCAACAAAAAAATATTTTTAGCTCTTAAACATTATGTCTGCGTAACTTCGAACCTATTAATAACTTTTTTATTACCAGTTTTACGAAAAAAGTTATTCTTTATAAAATACTCTGCATCGTATATGATCTCAGATGCAACCATCAAATATCAAATTTTATTAATTTTACATACGAGGTTTTACATACGATTTTACATTTTGACATACGAGGTATGTAAAAAAATATGAATTTCACTCAAGAGTAAAGTACCTTTAGATTTCACAATATCGAAAATTGTTATTAAAAAAAGTTGGTTGGAATTACAAAATATGTTTCACTGTTTAATTACATTCTTCTAAATGAGATATTGTGAACTAAAAAGGTATGGTATGTTTAACAGTAAATGGTCGAGTTCAATTAGTTACCACTATAAACATCCTGGAATAACCGATAATAGTATAAAAGGTCCGGTTTCAGGTAAAATTTAAATATGTTTTCTGGTACAATTCTTTGCTTTATTATGGGATTACCGTCTAGTCAGTGTTAATTGTCAAAAGACCCCAACTCTGTCTACCTCGGTTGCTTATCGCTCCGGGTGGGTCTTAACAATGGGCCAGGTCAGATAAATTTAATAATATTTACGACCGCACTAATTGAACTTAACCATTTACTGTTGAACAAACCATACTGAACTGTTAAGCAAAAGTCATATTTGTTTGATATCTGATGGTTGTTTTTTGGACTTTAGACCAGAATAGAGTATTTTATGAAGAATAACTTTTTTTCGTAAAATTAATAATAAAATAGTTGAAATAATTGAAATAAAATAATGATGATGGGTATCCGTAATTTGAGAAAACATTGAATTTTTTTTTCAATTATAATGATGTAATTATAATAAAACATAGTTTTTAATTCCCAACAAATTTTTATAATACCTACCCATATTTTGATATTCTGGAATATAAAGGTACTTTACTCTTTAACAAAATTCGTATTTTTGACATACCTCGTATAAAATTGATAAAACTTGATATCTGATGATTGGGTTTTAGATTTTAGACTATGCAGAGCAATTTATGAAGAATAAACTTTTTTTCGTAAAATTTGTAATAAAAATGTTTCAAATATGGTTCCTTGCTACGCAGACATAGTGTAGAAGAGCTTCTTTATAAGCATTTTCAAATTGTAATGCCATATTCGGATTCAGCATAATCAAAAACAAAATAGAAACAAAATTCAACGATATTTTTAAAATTATTTTAAATTATATAATTTAACATGATTGTTTGGAATTAAGAACTATATTCTGATATGCAATTTCATCCTTCTAATGGAAAAAAAAATTTTGAAAATTTTTCTAATCAACATTATTTTTAGTTTTTTATTTCAATTATGATATATATAGATATTTGTATAACAAGGGAGGAAAGTGCTTCTTTTCCTCCCGAGAATGAAGTTTACTGCCCGACGCGTAGCGGAGGGCAGTAATCATTCAAGGGAGGAAAAGGCACTTTACTCCCATGTTATACATATGGTTTTTCCACCTTCCTCAAATAACAAGTCATTTTTTCATTTTTACTTAATTTATTTGTGTAACTAACCAACAAAATTTATTAGAACTAAAACTAATAAGTACGTACAATATAACTGTCAACTGTCAAATATAAGTCAAAATAAAAATGTAAACATTGTTAAATCAAAATAGCAATTTACAGTTTTTTACCATTCTGTGAAATACAGAGTGTTTTATAAATAAACGTTAAAATGTATACAAACTTACGTAATAGAAAATAGACAGGGCGTCAATAAGTTATATTTTTATGAATGAAATACCATGATGTCACTTTTACTTTTCTTCCCTAGGGAGGAAAAGTACAACTTTGCTCCCTACAATCAGGTCCGGAAAAGTATACTTTCGGTAGAGGTAGGTGGAAATAGCTATTTGTATAACAAGGGAGGAAAGTGTAACTTTTCCTCCCGAGAATGAAGTTTACTGCCCGACGCGTAGCGGAGGGCAGTAATCATTCAAGGGAGGAAAAGGCACTTTACTCCCATGTTATACATATGGTTTTTCCACCTTCCTCAAATAACAAGTTATTTTTTCATTTTTACTTAATTTATTTATGTAACTAACCAACAAAATTTATTAGAACTACAAAAACAAGTAGGTACAATATAACTGTCAACTGTCAAATATAAGTCAAATTATTAATGTAAACATTGTTAAATCAAAATAACAATTTACTGTTTTTTACCATTCTGCAAAATACAGGATGTTTTATAAATAAACGTTAAAATGTGTAGATACTTCGTAATAGAATATAGATATTATACAGGGCGTCAATAAGTTATATTTCATGAATGAAATACCATGACGTCACTTTTACTTTTCCTCCCTAGGGAGGAAAAATATTTTCCTCCCTAGGGAGGAAAAGTACAACTTTGCTCCCTACATTCAGGTCCGGAAAAGTATACTTTCGGTAGGGGTAGGTGGAAAACTCTTTTATTATTCATTTTACAAAAAACAGTTATTCTTTATAAAATGTTCTACAGGGTCTAAAACCTAAAATACAACCGTCTAATATCAAATTTTGTCAATTTTATACGAGGTATATAAAAAAAATATGAATTTTCCCAAGAGTACTTAAATAATATACCCTTATTTTTCACAATATTGAAAATTGTGCTTATGTAAAGTTGTTTAGAACTAAAAACCATAATTAACCCGCCAGTGGTCGCTATATGAGATTTTCTCTCACGGTTTCAGAAAATTGCACAGAATTTTTTTTCTGGGAAATTATAAGATCTGTAGTTCCTTCTAGTCTCCTAACTATCCTCCCTCGACAATCTAATAGAATCGTCCGCTTAGATAGTGACTCAGTTGACCTAATATCACCCAATTGTTGAGTCAGCGCGCTTCAAGTGAGACATTCTCTCATCAAGCGACCACCCGCGTTACGAACTGTACATAAAAATTAATTTTATTTTGGCACTTAAAACCTAAAATAATGTAAAAAAATTGTAATTGTCATCAATCAATTTTTCCAGAGCATTCTTGTTATATTTGTGTGCTGTGCCGTAAATTATCAAGATACGGAGATTGATTAATATTGGTTTAATTCCGATTATTTCTTTTTATTTTATTATATTATTATCTATATTATGTTACATTTTTTTTTCTTATTATTAGTTAAGAAAAAAAGTTTAAAAACTGTTTTAAAAACTTTATTTTGTAAAAAAAGGTAAAATTTGGATATGTGAGAGAAAATCTCACGCGCGACCACTCGCGTAACAATCTACCTAGCGACCAATGCCGGGTCGCTAGGTTGGGAATCTATCTTTGGTTGGGAAATAAGCCACAATTAAATTGAAAAAATAATTTTATTCGCGTTTGGACGCCCAAATCGGATGTCGTTGTCAAAATATAAAATATTACTAATATTTACTCGGTAATATTTTGTATTTTGACAATGACATCCGATTTGGGCGTCGAAACGTTAATAAAATTATTTTTTCAATTTAATTGTGGCTTATTTCCGAATCAAAATAATTATAAAAATGCCACAAGAAAATAGCTTCAGAACAACACTAAAAACCATCTTCCAATATTCCATCCTTCTCATTGAAATATTCTGAACTATAAAGGTACTTTATTCTTGATCGAAATTTATCTTTTTTGACATACCTCGTATAAAATTAATCAAAATTGATATAAGATGGTTGTATTTAAAGTCTTTGGCCATGCAGAACTTTTTACAAAGGATAACTTTTTTTCGTATAATTAATAATAGACCAGTAAGGATCTGTTTTTAGATGGATGTGAGAGGTGGCATTCAGATTTTTGCGGATAAAGTTAGGTGATAACTTCGTTATTAATAATTGATTAATGCTCCGTCTCAAATATGCCCGGAACATTAATAAAAAAAATAAAATATTTAATATTTAATATTTAATATTAAATACTTCGAGATAAACGCAGTGAAACTTTCAAAAAATCGAAAAAGTGCAATTTTTGAACGCGAATAACTTTTGATTAAAAAATAAAATAGCAATTCTGCTGACAGAATTTGAAAGTATAAATCAAATTATACCGGTTTTAATTATTTGCATTGCTAAAAATTAATTTTTTATTATTAAACAAAGCTATTTGTTTATAAGCCAAAAAATTATTTATAAGTTTAAAACATTGCTGAGGCCCCTTAAATAATCCGATTTTAATTCTGTAAAGTGTATTAGATAGGTAAAGCACCTCTTTATATGTAAGAAAATTAGATAACTTCTAAATGGTCTACTTTTTGTTCAGAAAGATTTTAAAAAATTTGAACTTTTTTAAAAACATTTAAATTGCAAATTTATTATGCAAAATCTATTAGGTCGATTTTAATGAAATTTGGTACACAGTTTAAGTATGTTACAAAGAATTTCCTAAGCGAATTACTAAGGTTCTAAGTACCACCGAAGTGGTTAAAAACATTGAATAACAACAGGCATATTTTGCCCCCTTATTTTGTATTTATTGCTATATTGCAGAAAAGGTAATAAGTTAAGACATTTTTGACCAGTCGGATATCATACAAAATTCAATTATCTTTATTTTATTTCTCTACGACTTTGTTCCAAAACGAATCGTTTTAAAGTTATAAGCAAAGAAACAGAAAAAAATCGACGTTTTTCGAATTTTTAAATATTTTATTTTTTTTATTAATGTTCCGGCCATATTTGAGAAGGAGCATAAGTAAATTATTATTAACGAAGTTATCACCTTACTTTATCTGCAAAAATTCGAATGCCACCTTTCACATCCAAAAATAGACGTTTTTTCACAAATCCTTACTGGTCTATAATAAAATAGTTATCATAATTGAAATAACTGAAAATAATGTTGTATATCCATAATTAAAAAAATTCAACTTTTTTTTAATTAGAAAGATGAAGTGGAACATTAGAATATAGTTCTTAATTCCAAACAACTTTTCATTACAACAATTTTTAATATTTTGAATAATAAAGCTACTTTACTCTTGAGTAAAATTCATATTTTTTGACATAATATCTCGTATACGGCTTAAAAAAAATGAACTGATGGTTCTATTTTTAATTTAGACCATGCACAACTTTTCACGTTGACGAACAGAACGTCTATAGTCGTCTAATTTCCATTGATGTAATGTGACACAACGTCTATATACGTTGAATTTTTCCCTATTCTACTTTGCAAAATACATATAGTGTCACAACACTTGCTTATACATTTGACGCAGTGTCCGACAACGTGTTAATTGTGTTAAGTGTTAATTAATATATATATATATATATATATATATATATATATATATATATATATATATATATATATATATATATATAAGAAATACTGGATATTAGTGACTGTCGATATAGTATGTGTCGATTTTAGTAACCGTTTCATAAATTTTCATTCTCAACATACATCTAGGATGAAAACAAACTTGGTTTTGGCCTTAAAAAGTAGGGTTACAAACTTATCGCACATTGAGTTCAGGGACAAGGGACTAAAAAAGTTGAGATCTATACTACTAGAGAACTCATATCCAATAGGGCTTTTAAATAAACTCATTTTCGGTTCTCCTTTTCCTTCTCAATTTTCTGGTAAACAAAATTTTCATAATAATGAGGTCCGAAAATTGACATTGACAGACAGCGACAACACATCAGTAATACCACCTAAAATAACTTTTGGTTCCTTGCCCTACATTCCAGTTCTGACACCTAAGCTAATTAACATTTTCAAAAATGTTAATGGCTTAAAAATTTTAACTAGGAACGTGAAAACGGTATCTAAGTTATACTCAAAAACAAAGGATCCCTTCACAAGACAAGAGTCTTCGAATGTTGTTTATTCCATACCGTGTTCCAATTTTAACAACGTATACATCGGGGAAACATCTCACAATTTCCACAGTAGGGTGATCTCACATCGTAGTGATATAAAAACCAATAAAATAAATGCATGTGCACTTACAGAACATGCATTAACTTTGAAACATGAGTTTAATTTCGAAGATTCATGTATTTTGGCCAAAGAAACAAACCATTCAAAACGTGTTTTCTTGGAAATGTGTTTGATAAAATCCAGTACGTCTTGCATAAATAAAAAGTCTGACATAGATAAACTGAGCAATATTTATTGTTACTTACTGGAAAAACATCAAAAATAAAATAAATATTTCTTATACATATGCACTACACAATACATCTGTGTGCATAACAGGTTGCATACCATTAAGACAGATTTAAAAATAAAAATTACCCAGTATGGGCCTCTAGGTTTTTTGAAAATAAATACAATTAAGAACACCTAATTACATTTTAATCTGATTGTTTTTTCTTTCTGTTCTCTATGTATCAGAGTTAAAACTCACCATCAAAAGGTGTCATAGAATAAATATAAAAATTTACCATCCTTACCAAATTTTAGAATGTATTTTGTCCATTATTTTCTGTATTCTATGTTTGTGTTAGTATTGTTGAGGGTCATAAAGCTTTTAAATAATCTCAACGACTAGTAAGTTGAACTGACGAATTGTGATATTTTATAAAATTTTACATATTTCTTTTTATCTATATTACAGAGTCTTGAAAAAGGAATAAAACCATTCCGAAAGCTAGACAAAAAGTCAAAAGAGTGTTTCTTTAACATCCTGGCCAACCTTCTGACTGCAACCCTAATAAACTAGTTGTTTGTATATATATATATATATATATTTATATATTATAAAGAATTTTTATAAAGAGTTGGAACTATTATAAAGAGTTTTCTTTGAGATTGCTGCTACCCCAATATTTCAGCCTTGTTTGTTATATATATATATATATATATATATATATATATATATATATATATATATATATATATATATATATATATATATATATATATATATATATTTTAAATAAGGTCGGAAACAGACAAAACATCCTTGTTTAAGCCCCTTTGTTATTTCAATTGATTCAGATATAAAGTTTCCTTCTTTAACCCGCGAGCAGTCGCGCCGTTAGAAAAAATCTAACATTTTATCCTTTTTCGCGATAACTTGATGAAAACTTTTGCAAATTTGAAAAAATAATGTGTAATCGTAAGTGTCTCGAGGAAGGGTGTAATAATTCGTAGGTTTTTTCTTCTTCTTCTTCTTCTTTTTGTGGAATTAATGGCTTTGGGGAGAGCCAATTAGCTTTAATAATTGTTAGAAATAATATTTCTAACATAGCAAGTAAACAAAAATACTATAAAATAAATTTGTTGTAAATTCGTATTGTAAGATAAAATCTAACACGCGACTGTTCACGTTACAAAAGTGAGCTCGACTGCTCCCGGGTTAACGACATTTCTTGCATGTACCTATATTTGCGATATCATCCACATACTCTCTACTGGACCTACTTTCGTCAATGTTTGAAACAGTTTTTTCAAAGGTACCGTATCGTATGCCTTCTCTAAAGCTACAAACAAAAGGTGGGTAGATAGATTCCTTGCCTTTCGTTTTTCTATTGCATACTGCATCGAAAAAAAAAACAATTAACTTACATAACAAAATAAATATTTATTCTTTTTATAAGAAAACCAACTAACATAACAATAATTCTAAATAATTAAATTAAAATTAAACACATTTAAAAAAATTATAAGAAAACAACCAACTGAAAAATTTATTCTCAATCATTAAATTAAAATTAAAGGCATTAAAAAGCTCTAACCAATTAATTAATTAAATGTTCCAACAAACCACCCTCTTGCAGTGAACAAAAACCTAATCGATCATACAATGCAAGTATCATTGCATTCAGCTGATCTGGCTGCATCTGAGTGCAGAGTTGAACAATTTTGTCTTGCCATTCGTATTCAAACAATTAAATTTTTTCTTTGTTCCACATACTGAATAACGTATAGGGAAGTAAAATAATTGCCGATGTATGTAATAGAAGTCATTCTCGCTGATTGTTAGTCATAAACGAGGAATTCCCACAAGTTAGTATAGACGTTATTGCCAGTCGCTACCAAATATCATTCAAAGAAAAGAAATTCTCCGAATTCGTCACAAAATAAGTAATGAAAAATTCCGTGCTCCTTTCAATCGGTCCGGATTTGTAGTTGCGATAAAAATATAAAATGGTTCAAATATTTACAAAATATTTTTATTTATTGTTAAATTTTGCCGCCCCGTAAAAAGTGCCGCTCATGCACAAGCGGTAGTGCTATTTCACATTATAAGAATTTTGTCGTGCGAGTTTTAGAACGCACGACGACATTCCAATGGTGGCGCATGTAATCATATGGAGCCTTTCTCACTAGACGGTGTTGAAACGTTCGGTGAAGTTGTCATGTCGTCCCTCGCTTACAATAACAGACGACAGCCGTGCCGTCTTTACGCACCCAGTATCACAGGGAACTTAATGCATCCCTTCATATGATACTGTTGTTCAGTCGCATGAAGGTAGTTTCTTTGGTTGTTTGGTACATTATTTTCATTTACACTTTGTGACTGTTTAAATTAGGTGCATATATTTTATATTATGATGTCTCAGATTGATAGTGAAATAGTAATAACATTAATTGAACCGAGACCTGTTCATTTGTTCATTGGGACAAAACAATAGAAATATATAAAGATAGAAACTTGACGAGAAATGCTTGGAATGGTGTATGCCGTGCACTTAATAGTGCACGAATTAATTTGAATTAATTAATTTGACAAATTAGGTGATAAAGAAAAAAACACATTTTATAAGTACAGCAAAATTAATTATATGTTACTGATAACAACAGTAATTAAAACTGCTAAGTATATTATAATAAACTTTATTTTACATAGTTGCAATTAACGTTGAGTATAGAGGGTGTGAATATGTGTGAATATAAAATTATAAGTATAAATATATCTTTTTGAGTTAATAGGATGGACCCAATGAATTCGGTTCCTCTTATTCCTCTTTCTTTGACGATAAAGTAAACACAACGCTATAATTTGATTTCGCTCCATATAAAATATACCTTTTATTCTACGACATTATATTTAGTTTTATAAGGTAAAAAACTCATTTTAAACTGGAGTAGGGCGGCGGCCACGTCTTGTGTGAAATTATCTAAAAACAACATTTAAAGCGAGGGAACAACATTTAAAAATGAATGGATGACAGATGGTCTATTAAATTGTGTACATGAAAAACATAGATTGTAATGTTCTTCTGAAGCTGTTTCCTTGTGGAATTTTTATAATAAACTAGTCTAAATGGGAAATAAGCCACAATTTAACTAAAAAAAAAAAAAATTTATTAACGTTTCGACGCCCAAATCGGATGTCGACACGTTAATAAAATCATTTTTTTACTTCAATTGTGGCTTATGGACATTTTGGATATTAGTGCACCCTAATATGTCTGTGTAGATTTTGTTTTGGCATTGGATCCGACCATCACTTGTAACACCGTTGCCGTATCCTCTATTTTTTCATACTATCACGTTATAATTTTTTGTGATAATATATTTGTGTGTGAAATGTATCATTTGTGTATTTTAGGTATATTCTAATTAGACCAGTAAGGATCTGTGAAAAAACGTCTATTTTTGGATGTGAGAGGTGGCATTCGAATTTTTGCAGATAGAGTTAGATGCAGTGCCGGATTAAGAGGGGGGCTATGGGACTATTAGCCCCCGGCGGTAAATTTTGAGAGGCGGTACGTCGCGTCGCTGCCATCACGTTTTACTATATGTGGATATTTCAAATTTATGGGGTTGCAGCAGAATGTACTATGGAAAGTTCTCTTTTTTAGTTGCTGAAGAAATTTGTTTTTTTCTCAGCTTCAACTTACAGATGAAAACGACTCACTGATCTATTGAAAAATTGTGGCCATACAAAATTTGTTCCAAAAAGAGTTAATGTGACTCGATGGTGAGGACGATTTAATGCATTAAAAGCTCTTAATTTATGCTATCAAGATATAAAGCAAGCACTTTTTGAGTTATCCTCTAACGATTAGTCTATCCTTAAGAAAACAATTTACACGAAAATATGGCTACGTTAGAATTTGGTATTTATATTGCCTTTTGGTTCGAAGTACTGGAAAGGACTGACCTAGCGAGTAAATCTTTATAAAGCGCAAATATGGATTTACATACCTACAGGTTCGTCTTTTCTCATACAACATAGCTCATTACAACATTTTTACGAGTCTCCTTCGTGATAAATGTAATTTAGTTGAACAAAAAGGGCAGCTCTTATCACAACAAATGGAATACAGCAAAGAAATTAGAAGTCGCAAAAGAAAATTACAGTTTGACGAAGCAGATACAGAAGAGATCCTTACACCGCAAAATAAGATTAGAATCCAAGTGCTGTATAAAACAATTGATTATTTGGCAAATAATCTGAAATCTAGAGGAAAAGCTTATGAAGATCTTGCCATCACTTTCTCATTTTTATTTTCTCTACCTCTTTCAGAGGATAACGTGATTTCAGACAAAGCGTCGGTATTAGTGAATATTTATTCGAATGACTTGGATACATCTCTAGCAAGTGAGTGTATTCAGTTAAAACAGTTTATAATGTCACTACTAGGCCAAGTTGAGTATAAAAATCTAACAACTCACAGTGCTACTTTTGTGATCGAGCTTTTGCACAAAAATAATATAATTGCAACCTCCCCAAACGTAGAAATAGCACTAAGAATCTTCTTATTGTTGATGGTTACTAACGCAACTGGTCAAAGATCATTTTCCACTTTAAAACGGGTCAAAAATTATTTGAGAAATACGATGACGGAGGAAACAGTAGCGATCAACAGGTAGCGAAAACGCGTTCCAAGATTGCGGCTGTAATTTTGAATATTTTTTCGAAATATTTGGCACACCTATTCGTAATATAATAAAGAATGGCGGTACAGAGCCCAATTGGAAAAATATATTAATATGTGGAAATTAATCTGTAATTAAATACAATATTAAAAAAACGAGCCTGTACCGCCATTAAGAAGAACAAAAAAATACACTTTCTTCAAATAAAATATTTTATCCGATGCCTAGATTTTGTGTCATTTTGGAACTACTAAAATTTTTTATTTCATTAGTAGTTCCAAAATGACACAAAATCTAGGCATCGGATAAAAAAGTTTATTTGAAGAAAGTGTATTTTTTTGTTCTTTTTAATGGCGGTACAGGCTCGTTTTTTTAATATTGTATTTAATTACAGAGTAATTTCCACATATTAATATATTTTTCAAATTGGGCTCTGTACCGCCATTCTTTATTATATTACGAATACGTGTGCCAAATATCTCGAAAAAATATTCAAAATTATAGCCGCAATCTTGGAACGCGTTTTGGCTACCTGTTGATCGCTACTGTATCACCTTAAGAGGATCGGTACGTATTTTCGGCTGCAATGCTATTCAAATGGGGATTCATTTTTTTCAAATCCTGAGAAAACTAATAAGTATTTTTTAAAAATGTAAACGCAGAATGAAAGATCACGTTATTAGCGAGGGCCGAAAGTCCCTGAGAACTTCTATAATGTTTATTTTAATAAGTTACAGGGGTGAAAAACTAAGAGAAAATTTAGTGTGATTTTTAATTTCAAATATATCATTCAAAATAAACTTTTTATTTATTCTAAGGGACTTTCGGCCCTCGGTAATAATTTAGTTTTTCATTCTGCGTTTAAATTTTCCACAAATATTTATTGGTTTTTTCAGGATTCGAAAAAAATAAACACAATGCCGTGGTAATATTTTCCAAATCTATCTTTGTCTTAAAACGCACTCAGCCGAATATAATATTGTCAGCATATATTGTCAGTCAGACACTGACAATCAGTGACAATTTTAAATATTTGACATTGCATCGGGAATATGTTGAGTTATTGATTAAATATTATTGATATATAATGTATTTGATAAATAATTGATTTAAGACGTGAACTTAATAAAAAGTTATTTATTGTGTATTATTTGTGGAAGATCCAAGCAGAGAATACATATTCTGTGATCCAAGTATTTTGTTGTTAAAGATGTTCAAAATTGTAAGCGCTCCATAACAATATATTATTAAAAAATCACTTTAACACTTTTTCTCTTTTTTCGACTGAGTATTAGTCTTTGTTGTACAAATAAATTATTACAATCACTGAATACATAGTTAGTGAAAAAATTATCACATTTATTAACTGAATTAATAATTTGCAATTATAAAAATAACAGTTATCCAAGAACATTCAAAACCCATCTCTTTAAATTAATGATGACATTTTCAAGTAGAATGACATTCTAGTAATGTTTACATATCCATACCAGTGTGAATTTTATTACACGTAATTTGCCGTGTAAAGACAGAAAAAGTAGGGATACACGTAAAATATTTGCGAATTATGTACCCATAGCCTTAAATTCGTTCGCTGTTTTAAATATTAATAATGATCTGCTTACAAAATTAGATTTTAATAAAATCATCGACCTGTTTGTAAGTAGGAAGTCCAGGAAAATTCGTTTGTAAATAATTATGTTAATTTACTGTACCTACAAGTTGTGAGTTTGTGTCTTTGTGGCTTTTTTGTAAATTTGTAATAAATTACCTAATAATATTAAAATAGTTTTAATGAATTGTTAACCTCTATACCTACTGGAGAGTGGCGGTATAGTATGACCCAGCCCCCGGCGGTCCAAGAACTAAATCCGGCACTGGTTAGATGACACCTTCAGTAATAATAATTGACTTATGCTCCTTCTCAAATATGCCCGGAACATTAATAAAAAAATTAAAATAATAAAAAATTTCGAAAAACGTCTATTTTTTTCTGTTTTCTTTGCTTTTAACTTTAAAACGATTCGTTTCGGAACAAAGTCGTACAGAAATAAAATAAAGATAATTGAATTTCGTATGATATACGACTCGTCAATAATGTCTTAAGGTATTACCTTTTCTGCAATATAGCAATTAATACAAAATAAGGGGGCAAAATACGCCTGTTGTTATTCAATGTTTTTAACCACTTTGGTGGCACTTAGAACCTTAGTAATTCGCTTAGGAAATTCTTTGTAATATACTTAAACCGTGTACCAAATTTCATTAAAATCGACCTAATAGATTTTGCATAATAAATTTGCAATCTAAATGTTTTTAAAAAAGTTCAAATTTTTTAAAATCTTTCTGAACAAAAAGTAGACCATTTAGAAGTTGGCTAATTTTTTTACATATAAAGAGGTGCTCTACCTATCTAATACACTTTACAGAATTAAAATCGGATTATTTAAGGGGCCTCAGCAATATTTTAAACTTATAAACAATTTTTTGGCTTATAAAAAAATAGCTTTGTTTAATAATAAAAAAAATAATTTTTAGCAATGCAAATAATTAAAACCGGTATAATTTGACTTTAACTTTCAAATGCTCTCAGCAGAATTGCTATTTTATTTTTTAATCAAAATTTATTCGCGTTCAAAAATTTCAATTTTTCGATTTTTTGAAAGTTTCACTGCGTTTATCTCGAAAACTGTGCATCCTACGAAAAAACTTGTAAGAACATTTTTTGCTTAGAATTACCCAAGAAATACAAAAAAAATGTTTTATTTTGCGAAAAACCGATGTTATGTAATTCCTCAAGTTCTTTGTTTATAAGAATCTTATCGACATCCGGATCAACTGTTACCCAAAAAAATCGTGTTCTACGGGTCAAAAAATACATAAAAATCTTGGGTAAGTCCATCTAAGTAAAGGAGCGCGTAGCACCCCCTCCTGGCCACAGCACTAATTTGTTTATAAGCCAAAAAATTGTTTATAATTTTAAAACATTGCTGAGGCTGCTTAAATAATGTGATTTCAATTCTGTAACGTGCATTAGATAGGTGGAGTGCTTCTTTATATGTAAAAAATTGACAAATCTTTGTATGTTCTAGTTTTTGTTGTGCAAGATTTTAAAAAATTTTAATTTTTTAAAAAAAGTTTAGATTGCAAAATTATTATTCAAAATCTAGTAAGTCAATTTTAATGAAATTTGGTGTACGGTTTTAGCACATTACAAAAATTTTCTAAGCGAATTAGGAAGATTCCAAGTGTAACCTAAGTGATGGAAAATCATTGAATAAGGACAGGCTTGTTTTGCCCCCTTACTTTATATTTATTCCTATTTTGCAGCAAGGGTGACAAATTAAGACATTTTTAATCAATCGCATCTGATAGAAAATTTAATTATCTTTGTTTTATTCCTATACGACTTTGTTCCAAAATGAATCGTATTAAAGTTATCAACAAAAAAATATAGAAAAAATTGATGTTATTGGAAATTTTTAAATATTTTAATTTTTTTATTATTGTTCCGTGTCCGTGCATATTTGAGAAGGAGCATAAATCAATTATTATTAACGAAGTTATCACCTAACTTTATCCGCAAAAATCTGAATGCCACCTCTCACATCCACCTAAAAACAGATCCTTACTGATCTAAATGTGTTATGTATAGATAGGTTTTTACTTAATTATTTTAAATCATTGTGAAGTTTAACTTGCTAGGAACCTTGTAATATTGTGTAATGTGTTAAAAGTAAGTAGTTTTGAAACACCAATTAAGAAAAGTTTATTATGTTGTTGTTTTCACCAATTTTGAAAAAATGTGAAAACATTAAATTATCCACGTCCGTTTGCCCGTCCGTCCGTCTTATCCGTCCGACCGTGAATATAACTCCTCCGTCACTATAGCAGGTAGAATGACAAATGAGGTGTCAAATAAAAGCTTATAATACAAGGATGGTATTAAAGGTGAGAAATTTAACGTAGGCTGTCTGTCCGTCTGTCTCTCCGACCGCGTATATAATTCCTTCGTCACTATACCAGGTAGAACAACAAATGAGGTGTCAAATAAAAGCTTATAAAATTCCTCACCTTTAGTACCATCCTTGGATTATAAGCTTTCGTTTGACACCTCATTTGTCATTCTACCTGGTATAGTGAGGAGTTATATTCGCGGTCGGACGGACAGGCGGATAGACAACCTAGGTCCAATTTCTCACCTTTAGTACTATCCTTGGATTATAAGCTTTCATTTGACACCTCATTTGTCATTATACCTGGTATAGTGATGGATGAGTTATATTCGCAGTCAGACAGACAGACGGACAGACAACCTAGGTCTAATTTCTCACCTTTAGTACTATCCTTGGATTATAAGCTTTCGTTTGACACCTCATTTGTCATTCTACCTAGTATAATGACGGAGAAGTAAACGTTCTTATTCTATAATTCTTGTAGGTACATTTAACATTGATTGACATTATGAAAAAACTATAGAAAACAGCATGGCAACACTGTGACGCACAAACATAAAATTCAGCTGTGCGTTACATAGGGTGCACTAATAGCCAAGATGTTCCAAATAACTTAGTAGAACAACGATTATAGAAACAAATTAAGGCTTTTAATTAAAAACATAAGAAATAAAAACTGACAAAATAGAAATTGCAAATGAATTAAATACGCACTACAGTACATTAGGACAAAAGTATGGACAAAAAATACCCATTACCCATACATCGTACCCATACATACCCAAAAATACCCATACATCGTAATGATACATACCCGACATCGTATCATGTACCTACCTCAGCCACAAAGTGTAAATAAAAATAATATACCAAACAGCACATATATATATATATATATATATATATATATATATATATATATATATATATATATATATATATATATATATATATATATATATATATATATATATATATATATATATAAATTAGCCGAACACGTTAAAAATGGGACATGTTTGATGTCTCGTATTTCATAAACCAGTGGTCCGATTTGAGTGATTCTTTCAGTATGTTATAGCCTTATTATTTAAGAATATCGTTGTAATAATATTGTTACTAGACAGGTAAATACCATTTTATACTGGGTGTACCAATCATACTGTGTTTTTTTCGTAAAGTTTGGAACACCCTGTGGAATATTCTAGCATATGTAAAATATTAGAATTAATACTCGATTGTAGACTTCGGCTTGCTTATCATTTTCCTTTTCGATTCATTTACTTATGTGAGATAATAAAAAAGTTATGTACGTTAACAGCTATCCATGTTTTTCATCAATAAATTCTCATAGTAGGGGAGGAAAGTATACTAAATTTGCAGTTACTCGAGTGTTATGGAGACCTATTGGATTGTGAAGAGTATGTGCTAAAATCAGAAAAAGATTAAGTTAAGTTTTCCATAAAGTGGGGACTTTTCATTTTTTAATTTAATGTTCCATTTGAAACAATCATTTTTCTCCGATTATAGCGCTGTCTATCCATAATTCGAAAAAATATGTCGAATAAAAGTTGCTTATTTTTACGTAAAGAATCTAAATCTGCCATAAAAATTGGGGGCTACTATTTAATATTTTAAATTAAATCCCCCTCCCCACCTCCGTGGGGGCTCGTGACACCCCACGGAGAGGGGTAAATTAAAAATTATAAATACGACCCCGCGATATTTTGCGAAATGAACATCAGACCGTAAAACTGCAAAATATACCTATTCAATATTTTTCAAAAATCTACCGAATGGCACCAAACACAACCCCCCACGGAGGTGGGGTGGGGGGTTACATTAAAATATTAAATAGGAGCCCCCAATTTTTATTGCAGATTTGGATCCTTGACGTAAAAATTAGCAAGTTTTATTCGCAACGTTTTTTCCTATTATGGATAAATGGCGCTATAATCGGAAAAAACGATTGGTGGAAATGGAAAATTAAATTGAAAAATGGAGAGTCCCACACTTTATGGAAAACTTAACTTAACTTTTTTGGTTGTAGCACCCACTCCTCACAATCCACTCCAGGTCCCAAGAACGCTCGAGTAATTGCAAATTTACCATACTTTTCTCCCCTACTATGAGGATTTATTGATAAAAACATGGTTAGTTGTTGAAGCACATAACTTTTTTATTTTCCAACATAAGCAAATGAATCAAAAAAGAGAATGTTAAGAAAGCATAATTCTACAATCGAGTTTTAATTTTAATATTTTATATACGCTGGAATATTCCACAGGGTGTTCCGAACTTTAAGAAAAAAACACAGTATGCTTGTTACACCCGGTATAAAATGACATTTACCTGTCTAGCAACAATATTATTACACCGATATTCTTAAATAATAAGGCTATAACATACTAAAAGAATCACTCAAATCGGACCACTGCTTTATGAAATACGAGACATCAAACATGTCCCATTTTTAACGTGTTCGGCTAATTTTGCGGGTGTGTGTATATATATATATATATATATATATATATATATATATATAAGTGTGTGTATATATATATATATATACATCCCGCTATCATTATGTCATCTTTTCATGTTGCAGTCATTTGGCATCACTAAGAAATACTATCATTTTCGAATTTTAATTCGTGTATGTTTGTTGAGCGCATTTTTTAATGCCCTGTATCGTTCTCAGTTTTCTAAAATTTTGATTTTAAAAATTTAAATTATATACAAAAATTTTTACACTTCACAGCCATTTTGACTTCCACCACATAAAAATGTGTATTTGCGGTGTATTTGCCGTCAATCGATGTTGCCACGAGTTAAAAATATCGAGCGTTTGAGGCCAGGTAGAAAAGGTATATTATGAACTATATAAAAGGTGGGTTCTTTACCTGTTCGGCTGGTAAGGGTCCAAATATTTTACGAGTTGAATTGTGTTTATTTTATTTCATCTGTTAAATTATAATTTTCTCATAACGACTTAAAATATTTGTTTGAAAAATTAATTTTGTGTCATTCCATTTCAAATCACTCAATTTTGGAGCAAAAAAAAATTTGGACCTCAGATTTGTCTGAAAATTAGTATATAGCTTCTGCGGGACGTAAAAATAAGATATTTAAGGTCAAAAAATCTTCTTCTTCTTTTTTTCTCAAAATGTTATTTTATTCGATTTTACAGTGATTTGGTGTTTATTTATACAAATTTCCATTTTCTCTCGTAAAGTATCAATGGAAAACATAATATTTTAATAGAAGGGACTCAAAAATGTCATTATATGGCATTATAACAAGTTACTTTGATTCAAAACAAGCTTTTGATCAAATTTTATAGTGTAGAAAACGTTAAAATACCGTTTTTTTACATTTTTCTCCATTCCCAAAATGCATCATAATCGACTTGGCTGAAAATTTGCCCACAGATAGACAAAACATAGGACTTTAAGTGGTCATAAGGATTTGAATTATATTACAATACCCAAAAAGTTACATGCAATATTATAGTCAAAAATATAGGCGTCTACTGTAAGTAAAATTAACTCGAAAATATCGACCTCACGACAAAAATTTTTAAAAAGAAATTGTAATAATTGTAAATACGATTTATTTGGAACAATTTCAGTTCCTTCCATTTTTGTCGAAAAGTTAAAAATGGCGGAGATATTGAGCAAAACAGGTTCTCCTTTAAAATCAAGATGGCCGCTAACGTAACGGAGGAATTCATTCGCGATTTTAAATTTAGGCTACTATTGACTCCCCTAAAGATCAGAAAAATAAATTTTTGTGCAGCTTGGCATTCAAGGTCAAATGCTATCCCGACTGGACTAATATATACTTTTGAGTATGATATTACTGCATGTAACTTTTTTGGTATTGTAATATAATTCAAATCCTTCTAACCACTTAAAGTCCTATCTTTTAGCTATCTGCGGGCAAATTTTTAGCCAAATCGATGATGATGTATTTTGGGAATGGAGGAAAATGTAAAAAACGGTATTTTAGCGTTTTTTACACTATAAAATTTGATCTAAATCTTGTTTTGATTCAAAATAACTTGTTATAATGCCATATAATGACATTTTTGAGTCATTTCTATTAAAATATTATGTTTTTCATTGATACTTTACGACAGAAAATGCAAATCTGTTTAAATAAACACCAAATCACTGTAAAATCGCATAAAATAACATTTTAAGAAAAAAAGAAGAAAAAGATTTTTTGACCTTAAATATCTTCTTTTTACGTCCCGCAGAAGCTATATACCAATTTTCAGACAAATCGGAGATCCAAATTTTTTTGCCTGAGTGATTTGACATGGAATGTACCTTTTACATTTTCATTTAATTTACTTACGGTTTTTGTTCAGAATTTTGAAGAAACGCTTGGTTTGACATAAAATTTGGGACACGCATAGCTAATATGTTAAAGAAAAAAAGTGATATTGTGCCGATATGTGCTTTTGATCTGGAGGTGAGTTTCGTCCGTTATCGGGGATGAAAACAAATACGTTCAAATAAGTCCGGAATTGGATAAACTGACTAATTCTAAGCAACTTCTATTTTATAGAGTTTTTCACTAAGTCAATACTTTTAGAGATATTTGCGAGTGAATATGTTCATTTTTCAACAAAGAAAAAACACGTTTTTAGACGGTTTTTCGCAAATAACTCAAAAAGTAGGTACCTACTTTATTGAAAAAAAAAATAGCAAATAGCAAATATAGCTTATAGAAAAGTGAAAAAATGGTATATGTGTCAGGTCTGTAGACCCAGTAGAAGCAGAGTTATTGCTAAGCTTTGTTTTAAAACCAAGAGGAGTAGGTAAACTAATCCTAATAGCACACGACGTCCTCTGGACGTCCAAAATAGGTCCATTTTTGGTACTAACGTCCATGGACTATAAATGGACGTTCTTTGGACGTCCGGCGTTGGACGTCCTTCGGTGGACTAAATATGTACGTCCTTCGGACGTCCGACGTTGGACGTCCTTCGGTGGACTAAATATGTACGTCCTTCGGACGTCCGATGTTGGACGTTCTTCGGGTGGAATAAATATGAACGTCCTTTGGACGTCCGTACTGGACGAAATACGGACGTTTGCTGATCGTCCATATTCGACATATTATACGAATTACGGGATAAAATAGCAAAATAATTCAATAAAATATTAACTTAATTATGTTAATAAAATAGTTTACATCGAAAAGATAATTATATTTAATTCAAAATTGCACAGTTTAATATTCTAAACATGTTTTTGTTTTTTTTTTGTAAAGTGTGAAAATCTTATTTGTAAATTATTTGTTACAATGTTTTATTATTCTAGTTACCAAGATGACATAAGTTTGCTAATTAATTCTAGTAAGCAAAAATATAATTTTTATCAATGTATCTGTACTAAAAATGAATCTTAAGAGCATCTTTTTGAAGTTGAATATACGTGGCCGTGCCCAAAATAGGTCCAGTCTTAGTCCTAATGTCTATGGACTATAAATGGATGTCCTTTGGACGTCCGACGTTGGACGTACTTCGGGTGGAATAAATATGAATACGGTGGACTAAATATATACGTCCTTCGGACTTCCGATGGTGGACGTCCGATGGTGGAATAAATACGAACGTCCTTTGGACGTCCGTACTGGACGAAATACGGACTTTTTGTGGACGTCTGAAAATCACCCCCACTACTTGGTTCCTCTGTTCACAAAACTATAACGATAGGCGATAGATTTTCGATTCACCCACCGATATCAGTTCGAAGTTGGAGAGTTGATCTCTCAGTCGTTGTCGTCGTTAGGGCTCCCGCGTAGAGTTTTATTCATTAACCACTGATTTTCATAATGTAAGAAATTATATTATATATGAATTAAAGTATAATATACTTATACATATACTATATATTACGTAAAACTATGAAGACGCTGTTTCACAACATAACACAGAGTCCGACCGCCTCATCGGGCCATTTAGAGCATCAATGCATAAGCCCATCCAATGGATTATTATGTGCCCCTTTGACATAGGCGCACAACATTTTAATCTACCACCCTGAGGATTCCTGCTCCTGGAGTTTTTCTGAAGTGCCGAAACAGTCTATGTTCCTGATTCCTCGATCAGATGAGGAGTTTTCGGAGCCATCAACCCCAGACAGCTACTGGAGCTCCACGTTGCAGCCAGTCACTTCTTGGTAAGTGAACGCCAAAGAGGAAGCATTCAGACTCTGCTGCTACCACCGTCTGGACATAGCCTATCGATCCCTGATGGCCTAGAGGACAAACTCACCGAGAATGATGGAAAAAACCACCAGCCAGGACAACTGGTATCCAAACATTGGTATTATTTACGTTTTTTATTACATTTGCATATTTTTTCATGCTCTTTGATATATATTTCTTATTCTTTCTGGTATATTTTTCATACATTTTTCAATCTTATGGGTGTTTGGTAAAAAATAGGTCATAGCTTAACCTTGGATTACTGAGCTTAAAATAGGTCGATTTAAGCTAACTTACTTTAGTACGAAAGATGATAATAACCGAAATACAGGGTGTCAAATTTAAACTTTTATTTTATTCTTGATTATTTCCTGGGTAATACATCAATTTTGGTGTTGAATTTAGATTTCTTGTCCCAAAAAAACCCCGCTTACCAAATTTCGTGATATTATCCCATGTTTGTTAGGAAATATTCAAGAATAAATAAAATAAAAGTTTAAATTTGACACCTTGTATTTCGGTTATTATCAACTTTAGTACTAACGTAAGTTAACTTAAATCGACCTATTTTACCCTCCGAAATCTAAGGTTAATCTATGGCCTATTCTTTACCAAACACTCTGTATAAGTACATATTTGTATTCTAGCCAATCTTTTTGATTTTCTATAAAGTATAGACTTCCTTGAATTTTGAATTACAATTGTTAAAGGAAAGTTTCGCTACCGCGGTCGCCTTTTGTTCGTCTTAACTTATTATTACCTCTACCCATAAAGTTCTTTTGTCAAACAGATTGGGTTGGTTATTGTACCTAGTAAGCAAAAAGTATTTATCTCAGTATTTTATAATCTATTTATAATATTGAATTATCTAAAGACAGAAAGCGAAGGCGGATGAAAAAAAATTAGACAAAAGTTGAATGATTATTATAATATTATAATATAATATTACACTATACAGTGAGCACGTAAAGGTTGGAATAAATTCATTTTCTCGAGAATGGACGATTTTGGAAAAAAATCCTGAAACATGTCAATTTTTATTTTTAAATTACGACTTTTTGGCATATATATTATACTAGTGACGTCACCCATCTGGGCGTGATGACGTCATCGATGAATTTTTTAAATGAAAATAGGGATCGTATAATAGCTCATTTGAAAGGTAATTCAATTCTCTATTCAGTAATATAAACATTAACATAATTATCTATACAGGGTGTCCAAAAAAAATTTTTTTGAATTAATTTAATTGACATAAAAAGAAGAATGTGCGTAATTTATTTAATTCAAAATACATTTTACTGCTATCAGAAGACAACAAAAAATGTTTATTTGGCAAATAAATATTGTTTTTTGCTTAAATTCAATATTAAAGCAGCCACCCACCAGCCTCGTGACAGTTTGAATATTTAATTTAAGCGAAAAGCCATGAATATTTTTCAAATAAACATTTTTTTGTTTTCTGAGAGCAGTAAAATGTATTTTGAATTAAATAAATTACATACATTCTTCCTTCCATGTCAATTAATTTAATCAAAAAAAAAATTTTTGGACACCCTGTATAAATAATTATGTTAATGTTTATATTACTGAATAGAGAATTGAATTACCTTTCAAATAAGCTATCACACGACTCCTATTCTCATTTAAAAAAATCATCGATGACGTCATAACGCCCAGATGGGTGACGTACCTAGTATGATATATATGCCAAAAAGTCGTAATTTAAAAACAAAAATTGACCTGTTTCGGGATTTTTCTCCAAAATCCTCCATTCTCAAAAAAAATGAATTTATTCCAACCTTTACGTGCTCTCTGTATAATAAGTATACATAGATAGAATATCTTCTTTTTAAGAAATTATCCATTATCTCCAAATGAGCAAGGTGTCGATTTGAAATAATATGTATATGTATAATATAGAGCCCATTACGCACCACCTTAAAAATTGAGCATTTTTGATGTCTCGAATTTCCTAAACCAGTTGTCCCATCTAAGTGATTTTTTTTATAATATTATAGCCTAGGCTATAGGTTACCTCCTTAAGCTTGTCATGCACGAGGAGCTATATACTGTAATATATATTATATCACATCGCTCTCTATAGTAATGAGTGAGCCTGCACACACGGAACCATTAGTTCCGTGTCTCCAGGCTCACTCATTTCTATAGGGAGTGATATGATATAATATACATAATATATTACAGTATAGCTCCCCGTTCATGACAAGCTTAAGGAGGTAACCTGTAGCCTAGGCTATAATATTATAAAAAAAATCACTGAGATTGGACAACAGGTTTAGGAAATTCGAGACATCAAAAATGCATCATTTTAAGGTGGTGCGTTAATTTCTTGGAGAAGTGTAATTGTAATTTAATGTAAATAATGTAATATTCAATAATTGTAATTTAATATAAGATGTAATATAAGTTCCTTAAAAAATGTATTTTTTATTTCCCACAATACATTCTCCACAGGTCTAAATATCGTCGCTAGACGTCCACCGAACGTCCTCTCAGGACGTTAGATGGACGTTCGGCAGCACGACATTGGACCAAACTGGGACGTCCTATGAAGGTCCAATTGACGTCTACCGAACGTCCCCTCGGACTTTAGGTGGACGTCCATTGGACGTTAGATGGACGTCCATTGGACGTTTGGCAACGAGGCATTTGGACCAAACTAGGACGTCCTGTTAAGGTCCAATTTACGTCCCCTAGGACGTCCGATTAAGGTCCAATTTACGTTCGATTAACGTCCAATTTACGTCCGATTAAGGTCCAATTTAGGTCCCCTCGGACGTTAGGTGGACGTCCATTGGACATTTGGCAATGTGGCTTTGGACCAAACTAGGACGTCCTGTTAAGGTCCAATTTACGTCCCCTAGGACGTCCGATTAAGGTCCAATTTACGTCCGATTAAAGTCCAATTTACGTCCCCTCGGACCTTAGATGGACGTCCAATGGACGTTCGGTAGCGCGACATTTTGACCAAAATAGGACGTATAAAGGACGTTCCTCGGACGTAAACGGACGTCCTTAAAGTCCGTAAAGGACGTCCTATGAACGTCCATTGGAGGTCCTTGTGCTATTAGGGTAAAAAGACAGATTCACACCCAAGAAAGTCACTAGAAATATCTTCAGATACATCTTCTTTTTTGGTTGATCATATCGGCCTTTGACGGTAATATTGACTAAAAATCTAAAAATAAAAGGAATAACGCAGAAAATGCAAAAATCGCTGATAAAATAAATAAACTAACCTATGAAATGCCAATAGTGTTAAAATTTTATAAATGTCATTATTGTCAAAATTTGATATGAGTAAAATTGCCTGAGGTTGTACCAATTACAAACAAGGTTTACGGCGCGGGAAATTTGAATTACTCCTCTTGGTTTAAAAACAGACTATAGTGAAAAATAAGCTCTTATATGTCAAATTCCAAATCGAATATTTTAACGTGAAATAAAAAAAATGAAACACTTTTCTGGGAAAACTTATTACAACTTTTTTAAAGTGTTTAAGAAAACGTTTATTTTTATTTTTTTAAAAAGTTTCTAGCAGCAAGAGTAAGCAAGTTACGCTCAAAATACAGTTGTTCCTTATTTTTTGGTTAAAAATATCGTAAAAATCTCCCTCTAATTAACAGCCCAAATGGAATTAATCGTTACCACTTCACAAGTAACTTTATGTATTGTTTGTGTTTGTAAGTTTCATCAGTTCAAAGTGCATATTTGTGAAAAAATTTGGTTTTAAAGTAAATTTTAAATCTTTAATTTTGAAAAAAAAGACTTTTTTCAAAATAACTTTAAAATTACCCACATAACAATTTCATGTTCTTAGTAGATTCATAGAACATACTTCACAGAAAAAGTATATACTTAGAATATGCGTAATTACCATTGCGAATGTGCAGAGCATATACTGAGTATATACTACATTACAGTACTTAAACGTTCTATGTATATACTTAGAATGTACTACCGCACTTCTTTTCAGTATATACCAAGAACATACTTTTTAGAAGATTCTAAGGAGGTGCTATAAACCTTCCATTTATATACTTAGAATGTACTATCGCACATATTTTTAGTATATGGGAAGAATATTCCAAGGAAGTGCTATATACCTTCTAGTTACATACTTAGAATGTACTAGGGCACATATTTTAGTATATGGGAAGAATATTCCAAGGAAGTGCTATATACCTTCTATTTATATACTTAGAATGTACTATCGCACATATTTTTAGTATATGGGAAGAATATTCCAAGGATGTGCTATATTTCTCAGAAGTATGTTTTCAACATCACCCAATCTCATCCTAGGTTCTACTAATATATTATATTTACATATTCTAATTGCATATGAGAATGTATAGTTATTGCATTCTACAATATTACGTAAAAAGTAAGTATAAAATGTATAAACTTTAGTTAGTTATATAGGTACCTATGTATAATAAATATTACATGGGTAAGTAGCCTATATATAAAATATAAGTAATATATTTAGTTATTATGTGCACATCAAAATAAAAATGCTGCTTATATAATTATATAATAGCCAAATATATAATATAATATGTATGTAAATTACTAAAATTTATAGGTATCTATATACATTATACATACTTTTACTTACTAGGTATTTAGGAAATATTGAAGTACCAATATGAATTTATTATTTTCAAGCTGCTTTTTATGTTCTTAAAATGTTTTAGTCCTTGTAGCTAGAAATAGAGTCGCTTCTTCCTCACAGCGTAGACATAAATGCCTTAACTGTACTGGAAACTATTTTCATATTTTGCCTTTTTGTTACCTACCCCCTTCCCTTGTGCAGGTATAAAATATGCAATCCAAGGGTCAGAATAACAATGAATGGCCGTTTCCGGATTCCCGAAAATTATAGGTAAAAATATTTTTATGGTATAAACTCAAATCAAAATGGTGTATTCATTTCAATTGAAAACGAAACGAGAATTTCTCATTTTTCTTCAATAGAATTAAGTTTTAAACTTTTTTACCATACAATTAAAACGGTTTAAAAAAAATGATGAATTAGATAGTTCAGTAGTACCTACCAAAATACCTAAATTTGATTAATTATTCTTAACGCGAAGTTGATAATCTATAGGCTAACATTATTCTTCTTCCTATAGGTACATACAGTATATTCTTTTTAAGATATTTTAAAAGTATATACAAGTATGTGTTAAGCATATACTTTTGCATATACTTACGCATATACTAAGAATATTCGATTAAGGTATATTCTAAGAATAAACTTTTACGAACATTCCGAGATACTACGTACACGAATGTGCTCAGTATATTCGGTGCAAGAATATTCTTCGAAGCACATGCAAAGAACATGAAATTTAGAATGTTTTTTATGGTACATGCTATGCTTGTACTACGCATATACTAAAAAGGATATACTTCGACGAATGTTGGCAGGATATGCTTAGAACATGATGCGAACATCATTGTTATGTGGGTATTAGTGATACCAAATATCTTAAAGAGTAAAAAATGTAGGTTTTGCTTTTTTAAATATTTGGGATTTTTTGATTTTCTGGAAGACAAAACTTGGTTAAGATATGGCTGTTTAAAATTTGCATATACATACTCGTGACTAGTGATTCGTTCGAGCCCTTTCAACAAAACCCCTTTCAAAAATAAGCATTTTTAACCAATGCAACTTACAGATCATATACAGGGTGTCCCCGAAAATAGTGCGTTCCTTAAAGGTATAGATAGAAAGCACAATGTAGAGCAAAAAATTCTTATAATATTTTCAGCCGTTTAAAACTTTTATAGAACAAAATTTGCTTAGAATTAAAATTAGTCAGTTTATCCACTCCCGGACTTATTTTGAACGTATGTTTTTTCACCCCCAAGAAGGGGTGAAAGTCACATCCAGGACAAGAGAACATATCGGCATAATCTCATTTTTTTCTTTGGCATTTTAGCTACGTGTGTGCCAAATTTCATGTCAATCCAAGCGGTTCTTTAAAATCTGGAGGTTTTGCGATATTTTACCGTGAGTGAATGGAATGATTGCCGTTGTCACTTTTAGATAAGAAGTCGTTATCACAATAACATAGTCAGGTTAACTGAATTATATAATTATTGTTTTTATTATTAAATGTGAAAACCTAGAATTATCCATGTCTGTCCGTCAATAAACACAACTCCTCTGTTAGTAGGACAGAAAGAATGACAAATAAGGTGTCAAATGAAAGCCTATAACCAAAATATGATATTACATGTGAGAAGTTTGACCTCGGACTGGCGGTTCCAGAGTTGCAACCGAAAGTACTGTTTTAAATTCGTCGAAATAGTACATACTATTATTCAACGCGACTAAGAAAGACCAGAACAAATACATACTTCCGGTTTCATGCCTGTCTGTTCGTCCATGTCTGTCGGTGAACAAAATTCATCCGTCATATCAACTGACAAAAAGTTACACGAAGAGTTCAAATATCGACTGCCGGTTCAACTTCCGGTCACTTTGGGTGAAAAATTAGAACTTACGATGTCCAATTGCTTGTTACAATTTTTTTATAAGTGTTCTACTCTATCTATTCTGACTTTTTCTATAACTTACTTAGATCACATATAATTTAATACAGTTTTGATGTCAGGGGCTTCAAAATTTATGTGGTGAGTTCCGGTATGTGATGAATGAAAAACGACTCCATAAGCAGAAGAAAAAAGTGTTCTTTAAAGTGTTCTCAAGACCTAAGACAATACATCGACTCAGAAGAGCGTTGTCACAGTAGCAAAAATTCGAGTTGGGGTTCGAATTACTTTCTCATGCGGCTTACTCTCCTGACTTGGCCCCCTCCGATTATTAAGTGTTCCCAAATCTGAAGAAATGACTCGTAAATAAAAAAATCAGCTGAGATAATTGAAGAAAAAAATAACTATTTTTCAGAGCTTTCAGAATCGTATTATGCGCACGGCATCGACATAAAAAATTTGTAAAACCGTTAAAATCGCTGTATTGAACATATTGAATAAAATTAAAGAATTTTCATGAAAACATGTTTTTCTTGAAAATATGTCTACTTTTATAGGACGCACTTCAGCAGTTCATAAAAAAAGCTTACAGACTTTCTAATGCTTTATGCTAAGTAGAAAGAATAACAAAAAATTTATTACTCATGAAGAAGATCAAGCAGCTAAATTTAAAATAAAATCATTAGATGGCATATAAATAGATATGGAATAATGGAATAGAAGTTGATATCCACTTCTGAACCCACCTCAGAAGAAGTGGACGAAATAGAGTAATTGGGAGTCCTTCAAAGGTCACCTGAGCACTCAGAACCTAGTACCAGTGCATGCAGCTGCGATAATATTAAAGAGAAATCCGACAAAAGAATTGAGAGAGAACTCTGGACCAAATATCAAAAACCAGTGTAACCTAACACTTCCAGCTTCATATTAATAATAGAAAATCACCGAAAGACAAATATGTAATGTAAAGAATTAATATCTCAATATTCCGGTCTACTAAACAATAACGACTGGAAAAACATTAAAGTCTTTATTCAAGTCGTATATTCAAAAAATAAGACAAGTAGAGTAATAAATGGATAATTAAAAATTGCGAGAAACAGTGCAAGAAAATGATTTAATAGACCCGAAGACAAAACAAAAATTAATGTGCTAAATAAAAGTATTGATTCGTTACTGCAGAACTAGAACTGTTATATGGAGCTATACTAGTCTGGATCGGTGTAAATTAAATGAGAAAGAAAATAATATAATAAACACACTTTAAGACCAGATAGAGAAAATATATGGACTATCAGAAGGTTCAAACGGCAGAATTATCAACGATAAACAAGAAACAGTCAACGAGATAATGATTCTGGACCAACTGTTTTATTATAATTAGGGGTACGGAATTTTCGTTTTTACGAAATAGATGCGAATTTCGGCGAAATTTTGAACATAAATGCGATAAATGTGAAATACGGAGTTTTTGTTTATTTCCGCGAAATACCTGCAGGTGCCCAACTCGCCCGTAAATAAGTAGGTAGTTACGTAGTAAATAAGGCATGGAAAGATTTTACGGAAAGTTTTCTATTGTACATAATTTTTGAAAGGTTGTTTATTTTTCTAACACGTGTTGAAACAGAAGGAACTTTCATTGTTCATCATTAAATAGATAAAGATAAGATAAGGAATTGATATTTTTCAATGTTGATTCTTTGAGAAATATAAATAATCCGACTGTTGTTATCTGCATTTCGGTCTTTTGTATTGGTAAAAATCTAAGTAGGAATAAAAGTCGGCTAATTCTTATTTTCTAAACATATAAATTAGTCAAACATGACAATCAGTGCTCATTCCGTCAATTTTTATTAAGAACATGGTCTATCAAAAAAGTTTTCATAGTAACATAAAGTTACTTAAAGTATCCCCTAAAATGGGACGCCCTAAAACAATTTTGAGTGATCGAGTCAAAGAATTTGCAACAGATGACCTATATCTGTGTGACACAAGACACAATTGCTACACAGTGCAGTTTTCCGTCATTTGCTAAAGCAGCATTACAGAGCATTTGGAGTCCAACGAACAGCGTAGACGCAGAACGATTCTTCAGCACATATAATATTGTAGTGACAGATCGAAGAACAGCTCTTAAAGAGTCGAATGTCGAAATTACAACGATGTTAGCTTTTAATTAATGTTTTCTGTTGTTTTACTCGTAGTTAAAAATAAATGCGAAATTTTGTAATTATAAAAAAAGTAAATGCGAAATTCATGTTTTTGTTTGCGAAAATTCCGTACCCCTAATTATAATTAGTTATAAAATAGCTTCAATGGGGAAAAGCTGTAAGCTTAGACCAAACACCAGTAGGGGGCATCCAATTAATTGAGGAAAAAAATTAAATGTATAACAATATTCACTTCATTTACTGAAAAGGCATTGTCCCGCAAGAATGGTTGAAATCACAATTAATAGCCCTACAAAAAGACAAGCGCTTAAAAGTGATAAGACCATTGAACAATAAGCATGTAAGCTACCTTTTAAACACATTCTCAAAAATTATCCATAACACAAGGATTGTTAGGAAATTCTTTTATAGACTTCAGGCAACAAATTCTCCTGATCATGTTTAAAAAACGTACGGAATGTACTAAATAAAAAAATATATTTTTATCATTTAAAAATATATACCCTTATACTATAACATAATTCTAACGTTGAATATATAATGCTTTCCTGTGGAGTATACAAAGGATGGTCTTGTTTTTCCCGCACGCTGCCTTGTTTAGTCTTCTTTGTCGTTTAATTGGTTAAATTCTATCCTCTTATGTCACGGCTTCAGGAAGCAGTGGATATATGCAGTGAACGGGAGGCCTATGTCGAACAGTGACCGAACGGAGCCTTTTCGCGTTTATCATGTAGAGAAGTCACTTGTCAAAAACTGGACATATGTAATCGTATTCAATTTGTTAAATACTGTCACATAATATGTCATGCACCTCTGTGCGTTAATCCATTTTATTTCTACAATTTTAAGGTGCTATTACATGCCGCCATTTTGATTTGTCTACAGTCGCATTCTGCCCGTTAAATCCCATCGTTTGAGGCGCTTTACGTCACGATTGGATCAATTGTAGCGAAGCTGCATGACTAAGGCCCTTTTAACATGTTGCTGTATTTGATTTTTCTGTGCCATTTTATATTATTTGTCAAATACTATTATTTGAGGTGCTGTACATCACGATTGGACCAATAGGACCGTAGATACAAGACTAAGGCCCTTTTGACATGCTGCTGTATTTGATTTTTCTATGTCATTGTATTCTATTTGACAAATCCAGTTATTTGAGGTGCTGTACTCCACGATTGGACCAATAGGAGCGAAAATACGTAAATAAGGCCCTTTTAGCATGTTGCTGTAATTGATTATTCTGTGCCATTGTATTCTGTTCGTTTAACCCTATCATTTGAGTTGCTGTATATCACGATTGGACCAATAGGACCGAAGATACATAACAAAGGCCCTTTTGACTTGTTGCTGTATTTGATTTGCTTGTGTCAAATTTGATTCTATTTATGAAGTCCTATTATTTAAGATGCTGTACGTCACGATTGGACTAATAGGACCGAAGATACGCTACTAAGGCCCTTTTGACATGCTGTTGTATTTGATTTTTCTATGTCATTGTATTCTGTTTGTCAAATCCTATCATTTGAGGTGCTATACATCACGATTGGACTAACAGGACCGAAGATACATAACTAAGGCCTTTTTGACATGCTGCTGTGTTTTGATTTTTCTGTGTCATTGTCTTCTATGATGCCTAAGGCATGTCTATGATAGGCCTTATTTTTAAACAAAACAAGTAATTGGACTTCGTAAGTCCTAGGTTTTCACCCAAAGTAATCGAAAGTAGAACTGGAAGACGATATTTGAATTTTACGTGTAACTTTGCGTGGATTGATATACGAATTTACTAATTTTGAGTCATTTTTACTAAACTTTGACATTTGTCACCTCATTTGTAATTCTACCCGGTATAATGGCGGAGGAGTTATATTGGCGGTCGTACGAACCGACAGAAAGATTGCCTAGGTCAAATATCTCACCTTTAGTACCATCCTTGAATTATAATCATTCATTTGACACCTCATTTGTCATTCTACCTGGTATAATGATCGAGGAGTTATATTCGCGGTCCGACAGACCGACGGACAGACTGCCAAGGTCAAATATCTCACCTTTAGTAACATCCTTGGATTATAATCTTTTATTTGACACCTCATTTATCATTCAAGCTGGTATAATAATGGAGGAGTTATATTCGCGGTCGGAGGGGCCGACGCACAGACCGCCTAAGTCAAATATGTCACCTTTAGTACCATCCTTGGATTATAAGCTTTCATTTGACACCTCATTTGTAATTCTACCTGGTATAATGATCGAGGAGTTATATTCGCGGTCGGACAGACCGACGGACAGACCGCCAAGGTCAAATATCTCACCTTTAGTACCATCCTTGGATTATCAGCTTTCATTTGACACCTCATTTGTCATTCTACCTGGTATAATGACGGAGAAGTTATATTCGCGGTCGTACGGACCGACGGAAAGACAGCGTAGGTCAAATATCTCACCTTTAGTACCATCCTTGGATTATAATCTTTTATTTGACACCTCATTTATCATTCAAGCTGGTATAATAATGGAGGAGTTATATTCGCGGTCGGAGGGGCCGACGCACAGACCGCTTAAGTAAAATATGTCACCTTTAGTACCATCCTTGAATTATAAGCTTTCATTTGACACCTCATTTGTCATTCTACCTGGTATAATGATCGAGGAGTTATATTCGCGGTCGCACAGACCGACGGAAAGACAGCCTAGGTTAAATATCTCACCTTTAGTACCATCCTTGGATTATAGTCTTTTATTTGACACCTCATTTATCATTCAAGCTGATATAATAATGAAGGAGTTATATTCGCGGTCGGAGGGGCCGACGCACAGACCGCCTAAGTAAAATATGTCACCTTTAGTACCATCCTTGAATTGTAAGCTTTCATTTGACACCTCATTTGTCATTCTACCTGGTATAATGACGGAGGAGTTATATTCCCGGTCGTACGGACCGACGGACAGACCGCCTAGGTCAAATATCTCACCTTAAGTACCATCCTTGGATCATAAGCTTTCATCTGACACCTCATTTATCATTCAAGCTGGTATAATGATGGAGGAGTTATATTCGCGGTCGGACAGACCGCCAAGGTCAAATATCTCACCTTTAGTACCATCCTTGGATTATCAGCTTTCATTTGACACCTCATTTTTCATTCTACCTGGTATAATGACAAAGAAGTTATATTCGCGGTCGTACGGACCGAAGGAAAGACAGCCTAGGTCAAATATCTCACCTTTAGTACCATCCTTGGATCATAAGCTTTCATCTGACACCTCATTTATCATTCAAGCTGGTATAATGATGGAGGAGTTATATTCGCGGTCGTACGAACCGACGGAAAGACAGGCTAGGTCAAATATCTCACCTTTAGTACTATCCTTGGATTATAAGCTTTCATTTGACACCTCATTTGTCATTCTACCTGGTATAATGATCGAGGAGTTATATTCGCGGTCGGACAGACCGACGGACAGACAGCCAAGGTCAAATAGCTCACCTTTAGTACCATCCTTGGATTATCAGCTTTCATTTCACACCTCATTTGTCATTCTACCTGGTATAATGACGGAGGAGTTATATTCCCGGTCGTACGGACCGACGGAAGGACAGCTTGGGTCAAATATCTCACCTTTAGTACCATCGTTGGATTATCAGCTTTCATTTGACACCTCATTTGTCATTCTATCTGGTATAATGACGGAGAAGTTATATTCGCGGTCGTACGGACCGACGGAAAGACAGCATAGGTCAAATATCTCACCTTTAGTACCATCCTTGGATTATAATCTTTTATTTGACACCTCATTTATCATTCAAGCTGGTAGTTATATTCGCGGTCGGAGGGGCCGACGCACAGACCACGTAAGTCAAATATGTCAACTTTAGTACCATCCTTGGATTATAAGCTTTCATTTGACACCTCATTTGTCATTCTACCTGGTATAATGACGGAGGAGTTATATTCGCGGTCGTACGGACCGACGGAAAAACAGCCTAGGTCAAATATCTCACCTTTAGTACCATCCTTGGATTATAAGCTTTCATTTGACACCTCATTTGTCATTCTACCTGGTATAATGATGGAGGAATTATATTCGCGGTCGGACAGACCGACAAACAGACCGCCAAGGTCAAATATCTCACCTTTAGTACCATCCTTGGATTACCAGCTTTCAGTTGACACCTCATTTGTCATTCTAGCTGGTATGTTGACGGAGGAGTTGTGATTACAGACAGACGGACGGACAGACGGACGTGGATAATACAAAGTTTTCTCATTTTTTCATAATTGGGTGAAAACAACATGATGCCAGAATGATTTGTTGATGAAAATAATATATACATTTTCAAATTGCCTATTTTTCGGTGTGGATAATATTATATTCAACAGTGATGCCAAATTTCTGATGCCAAAATGATTGATAATGAAAGTGGGATATACGTTTTCATGTATATAGCGGCAGCGACAAAACGGTAAAACACTGAACTAAATGTATATAATATTTTCACTGTACCATCATTTTGGACTCAAACATTTTATGGAATAAACTTATATAACTTAGTAAGGGATAAACAAAGAAAGCTGATATATTAAAGTAACATCAAGAAATCAAATCTCTAACTACCGAGTTGATTAGACTTCTGGTAACAAGTGCAGAAAAAAAGTTATTAAGGTAGTGTAAAGTGGCATCGATATACAGATGCCACTTTGCAAGACGATGCCAAATCGATGGTAAATGCATAATGTATCGATGCCAAATTGATAGTAGGATGTATATATATATATATATATATATATATATATATATATATATATATATATATATATATATATATATATATATATATATATATATATATATATATATATATATATATTATTTTTATATATATATATATATATTATTTTTATATATATATATATATATATATATATATATATATGGAATGATGACCCGTCATCATTTTATATATTTCCAACTAAATTCACATTCACTTTACGGGTATTAGCCAATTATTTTGCTTATTTATTTATATATATATATATATATATATATATATATATATATATATATATATATATATATTGATGCACGTTAAGTTGTGACTTCCGGTATACAGAAGAGGCTGTCCGACTTCCACCTTTTCTACTAGGAATTATTTTTTAAAAATTGTGTATTTGGTAAAAGGGGGGCTTATAAAATGGGTCTACCTATTGAGGGGAAAGGATTTACCAAAATAAATTTTGTATATATATACGTATATAACGAAGCGTACAGCATACGTTATGGCTTCCATATATAGGGTAGTTCAAGGTGCGTTGTCACTTCCAGCGGTGTTGTCATATTTTGGAAGTCACAACGACTCGTCTGCTGATTTACCTCTTACTTTAAGCGTAATGTGTGATCTTTTGAAACTTTTACTGTGAATACAGTTGTGAATGCAGTTCTATGTTTTAAAGTTGTCTATTTAAATTAAAAGATTGATATTCTTTTGATTAAACAGGTTTACAAAAAAAATACATTTCGGAATATTTGACGAAACCATATGACTAGGGGGTTTTTGGGGTCGCTGGTCACGAATCCGGGGTCCGCTGACCTCTATCACGTCAGGTAATGGTAATCTCAAGGTCAAATCAAGATAAACCGACAGTCGCTCTGAAAAAGTATATTAGGGGGTTTTTGTGGTCGCTGATGACGAATTTGTGTCCGCTGACCTCTATCACGTCTAGCTCAAGGTCATTTCGAGGTCAAATCAAGATAAATGGACACGATCGCTCTGAAAAAGTATATTAGGGGGTTTTTGGGGTCGCTGATCACAAAACTGGGGTCCGTTGAGCTCAACCGCGACAGGTAAAGGTCATTTCCAGGTCAAATCAGTTTTGTGGACTTGTCCTGATTTGGCCTTGAAATGACCATTACCTTACGTGGTAGAGCTCAACGGACCGCAGTTTTCATGATCAGTGACTCCAAAACCCCTATATTTTCAGAGCGATTGTGTCGATTTATGCTGATTTGACCTTGAACTAGACGTGATAGAGGTCAGCGGACTAATGATTCGTCATCAGCGACACCAAAAACGCCCTAATATACTTTCTCAGAGCGACTGTCGATTTATCTTGATTTGACCTTGAAATGACCTTTACCTGGCGTGAAAGAGGTGAGCGGACCCCGGATTCGTGATCAGCCACCCCAAAAACCCCCTTGTAACATGGTTTCGTCAAATAGTCCGAAATTTAGTTTTTTTTTGTAAACCTGTATTATTTATGATATGATTGATATTTATTTTACAAATACTAATATTTTATTATTGCTGCAAAATGGATTTTTTGGAATTAATTAAAAAAGTGTTATTAGTAAGTAATTTATTTATGAAAATTATATCAAAAATTTTAATAAATAAATTTGAACTTATAGGAAATTTTAATATTTATTATTTTTCCTGATTAAATGTTGAATTTTAGATTTTATTACAGGCACCGTCCTTTTAATTTTTGATGTACCAATAATAATGTGTAATAAGAAAATTAAATTAAATTAGATCCATCTTTTTAGAGCAGATTAGTCCCAGTCTGCTACTCGATACTATTGACTGTGCTTCTCCAGTTCTTTCTATCCTCTGTCTTTTTCTGCTAGTCTCTAATTCCTGCCCTATATAAATTTTCCTTTACTTCCTGTAACCATTTATTCTAGTTCCTCCGCGTCTCCTTCTAACTCCGGGTTTCCATTGTAAAATTGAGTTTATAGTTGTTACGCTACCTGCTCTCCATATATGCCGCAACCATCTAACACTGTGCTGAAATCTGAAAATCTGGAATAATATCTACCAGGGTCGAAACATTTTTTTTAATATATGAAAATAGTTATTTATTAAACAGTTCGTGAAGTATGCTTTTTACGAATGCACGTGATGTTTAGAGCACAAGCGACAACGGAGCGAGTGCTATACATCGCTTAAATTCGCAAAAAGTACTTCACGCACAGTTTCATACAATATTTTATCTACGATAAACAAATAAAAAAACTGTAACTCTTCATCACTGGAATTCATTCCTATTCTACAATTTTTAGAACTTATTTAAACATTCTAATTTCTTTCAAACCACAAAACTGTCAAATTTTTTTTTGTAATTTATTGCTCATTATGTCATCACCATGACAACGCGAAAGTTAAGGATATTTGATTATATGAAAGTGTGTCAAAAACAGTGCGAAAAAGTAAATCCCGTTTAAAATACATTGTTACTTCACGCACACGTTATCCATTAAATAGATCGATGCAGATCGGCCTTATATCGGATCCTCTACTATTAGTCCGTTCGCTGACGGTAAAATATTGCAAAACCCATAAATTTTAAAAAACCGCTTAGATCAGGGGTGGGCAATTACTTTTAAGCGCGGGCCAAAATGAAAGTTTCAAAATGTCTCTCGGGCCGGAGGACTATACCGGATATGTACGCTGTGCCCACGCGAATTTTTTTGGTGTAGCTTATTCCCTGCCCAAGAAATAAATACTATAAGTATTATTTTAAAGCATTTGGACAAAGAAATTTGACTGTTAATAATTAGAAAATGGTAATAATAAATTGTCCTACTTGGGAATACATGCGAAAAACTTGTGCCCATTAAAATATGTCACGTAATTGAAAAAAAAATGGTCATTATATTAAATCATAAGAAGATCCAGAAAAAGAACCAGATAAAAAATGAAGATATTGAGCAAGTGGACAAAATGAAATACTTACTTAGGAGTCTGGATTACGGAAGATTTAAATTCGAAATCATAAATTCGATCAAGAATAGAGCAATTGAGGGTAGACTTTTTGAAGATGAGGACATTTCTGAGTCACCAAAGACTCAATCTGCAAATCTGATATTAGTTGATAAAATGTTGTATATCCACTCTATTCTTTTTTATGGTGCCGAAGCTTGGATTGTTAATGCTGACTTAATGAGAAAGCCGGAAGCTTTTGAGATGTGGCTTTTTGGGAGAATTTAGAAAATACCATGGACCGATCATATACGAACAAAATGATGTTGCACGAAATGGAAAGAGACAGAGAACTTTTGACCTCCATTAAAAGGAGACAGACAGCATATTTACGGCACATGCTCAGAAATGATATGTACGAGTTGTTCGAAGGAAAAAGGGGTCCTGGTAGACGACAAATATTCTGACTGAAAACATTTGAGACTGGACCGGGTTAAACACACAGACGCTTTCAAGAAAAGCAGAAAATGAGACGAATTTGCAATGGTGTTTTAGCCAACCTTCATTAGTGGAGTCGGCGTTAGAAGAATAATAATAAATTAATGGTAATTAAATAAATCAGTTATTGAAAGATTTTATTTCCTTATTTATTTATATTTTAACGATACAAATTAATTTATATTGATACATATTTTGTAAATATACCTAATATTAAATAAAATTATAAAAAAAAAGACAAACATTAAACGTTAAAATTAATAGAATACTCATTATAAGTATAACTTCTATAATAGTTAATGCGAAACGTGAAATCGCGAATGTTCATGTGATATTATTTCTTCAAAATTGGGATCCAAATCACTTGTAGCAATCCTTAATACCGAGTGTAGATTTTCGTCAGTAATTTGTGATCGATATTTATTTTTCGTGGAAACCATCAACGAAAAAGTTCTTTCACAAATATATGTCGAACCAAATAAAACTAGGTATTTTTGAACATAGTTTAAAAAATGTTTAAAATGTTCTGTATTCAAAGCACCGTAGAAAGCACTCAATTCGTTTGATTGAACATTTTCTTTTAATAAATTATTTGCCTGTAAGTCAATTAATTCTAGCTGAATTTCAACAGGAGCTTCTTGCACATCGAAATTGAAAGGTTGACTAATTAATGACAAAGGTTTTTCAATAGCTTTGAAATCTTGAAATCTTCTTTGGAATTCAATATGCAGGTCTTGTGTTACTGAACTATATTTAAGAAAATCAGAATTTTTCAATAATTCTCGTCGTGTTTGTAATGATGGGAAGTGGTTTAATATTTTTTTATTAAAGTTCTCAGCAAATAAGTTTAGTTTTATCATAAATGCTTTGACATTTGAGTGCATATTGAAAGCGAACTGGTTTTTCCCTTGTAAATTTACATTAAGTTCATTTAAATATTTTACAATATCTACAGAAAACGACAAATCGTTTAGCCATGCCTCATTTTGCAATTCAGGAAAATCATGTAGTTTTTCTTTTATCGACAAGAAGGATACTATTTCATCAAGCAAATATTGAAATCTGTCCAAAACTTTACCGATGCTAAGCCATCTCACCTCAGTGTAGTAAGGAATTTCGTAAAAGTCACTTTCAATTTCTTTCAAAAATTCAACAAACTGTCGATGATTTAAGGCACGTTCCCGGATAAATTTACAACTTTTGTCACAACAGTAACGACGTGATTCAATTTTAAAATTTTTCTACATAACACTTCTTGATGAATAATGCAGTGTCAAAATAATATGTCTTGTTCTGGCTGCAACTGTTTTACTTTGTCGCTGATTCGTTTTAGTAAGCCCACATTTTTCCCTGTTAAACTAGGACAGCCATCCGTAGTGATGCTTACTATTTTGTTCCAAGGTAAATTTACTTTAACTAAACACTCTTCAACAGCGTTAAAGAAGTCTTCACCGGTAGTTGTATCTTTCATTGGATGCACACTAAGAAGTTCCTCGCCAATTTCACATTTTTTGTTAATGCCCCGAATAAATATTAATAATTGACTTGTGTCAGTAATATCGCAGGACTCATCCAACGCCAGAGAACAATATGTAAAATCAGCAATTATTGTTTTTAGCTGGTCGAGTAAATTTCCTGAAATATTTTCGATCCGTCGTACTATTGTTCTCCTTGACAGGCTTAAATTTTCAAAAATATGTTTTTTTTCAGGACAACATATCTCCGACACTTCTACCATGCACTGTTTAACAAATTCTGCTTCAGAAAAAGGTTTACATAACTTAGCAATTTTGTGTGCAATAACATAACTTGCTTGTGTGGTAGATTTCTCGATGTTACTTTGTTTGCTAAAAATATTTTGTTGTTTATTTAAGTTTTTTTTTTGCTAAGTTGTCTGCAGCATTTTTAAGTTCTTCTAAAGAAAACGATGCATATTTTGGATGTTTTGATGTAAAATGCCTCTTTAAATTATATTCCTTGAAAACAGCAATGGTTTAATGGCAAACTAAACAAATTGCTTTCTTACCAATGTTCGTAAAAAGGTATTTTTCTGTCCATGCTTCATTAAAATTTCTGCATTCCAAATCAACTTTTCTTTTTTTAGATTGTATCATTTTGCAAATGCTTACAAATAAATATTTTAATACAATAAAATAAAAACAATGTTTTCAAATTTTACTTACAAAATGTCCTCCACTTTTTCAATTTATTATATATTTGCAAAATAACACACACTGTATCAAAAGAAATATGAGGAGTAATAGGAAATACGACCAGTGCTAAATCAAAATAAACTTATACGCGTCTTTCGAAGTAGTTGTAAAACTTCGGCAAAAATCGGTAACAATGAATTTTATGCTGAAGTAGGTATTCCAAACAACCATACTTAATTCAGATTTAATAAATAAAGAATCATATTATTGGGACCAAAGTGCTGAGGTATTTAGATCATAAACTGTCAGTGATATGGTTGAAATAGATACCCAAACACCGAGTGCTTGTCTTGAGACCTTGAGAGTTAAATACGATTATTAATACCGAATAAACAATTATGAATCTCCGGGGATTTCCCTATATTTTAAAAGAAATTTAAAGTAAATAGTTACAATTAAACAGTTTTTAAAAATATAGTTAGCTAAGGCTGTTCGTAATTATAATACTCTCTATTATTTATATATTTAATAATTTATGTGAACACTATGCAAACTATTACTGTTGATTTCAACAAAATCACATAAAAGGGATTAAAAAGATTAGGTACTTGCGGGGTTTTTCAACGGGCCGGACAAAGTAAGCGAAAGGGCCGGACCCGGCCCGCGGGCCGGCTTTTGCCCACCCCTGTGCTATAGCCTTATTCTTTAACTATATCGCTGTAATAACATTGTTTCTAGACAGGTAAATCATCATTGTATACTGGGCGTACCAATCAAACTGGTTTTTTTTTCAATTTTCACAACACCCTGTGGAATATTCTAGCCTTTATACAATATTGAAATTAAAACCCAACTATAGCCCCAGGTTTTCTTAACGTTCTGTTTGTTATTCATTCGCTTATGTTGGATAATAAAAAAGTTAGGGACTTTAACAACTAAAGATGTTCTTTATCAATACATGGTGTTTCTAAATAAGTGCGACAAACTTTAAGGGGTAATTCTGCATGAAAAAATAATGATCGTTTACTTGATAAAGCTATGTCCGCAAATGCTTGCAAATATAAAATTCTTTTGCCAAACGATCATTATTTTTTCATGCAGAAATTACCCCTTTAAGTTTGTCGCACTTATATTTAGAAACACCTGTATCGATAAAGAACATGGCTATTTGTTAAAGTCCTTAACTTTTTATTATCCAACGTAAGCGAATAAATAAAAAAACAGAATGTTAATAAAACCTGGAGCTATAGTTAGGCTTTTATTTAAATATTTTATAAAGGCTAGAATATTCCACAGGGTGTTGTGAAAATTGAGAAAAAAAACCCAGTTTGATTGGTACACCCGGTATACAATGAAAATTTACCTGTCTATCAACAATATTATCATAGCTGTTTTGTTAAAGAATAAGGCTATAACATATAAAAAAAAATTACTTAAATCGGACAACAGGTTTGGGAGATACGAGACATCAAAAATTACCCATTTTTTTGGGGTGCCCGTTTTTCGTGCCGGTGAGTGTAGATTAAATTAGAAGTTCATTGTAAAAAAGGAAGTAAACAAAAACACGAGAAAAATGAATTTATATAAGTAAATAGGTAAGTAAATATTATAGATTAAAATAAGTACAGAAAATATATAATTATAGAGATATATAATCACTTATTGTACCTTCATTTAAGGCTAACTTTAAAAGTAAAGCAGATCTGCTATTATTCATGTTTAAAAATAAAAGGCACACAAAACACTAAGTACGATTAGGACCGCGAATCTACAACAGATAAATGTCTGGAAACCGTTACACAGGGTTGCCAAAAAACGGAAGTCACACCGAGCGGTGTGGTATACGGAAGACGCTACGCGTTGTGTACATAGCCTGTATAGTAGCACGGGAGCGACACTAGCGCTGGTGATATACCGTCGAACTAAAATCTGATCTTATGAGTATGTTAGATACGATATGACTTCCAGCGAAATTTTTAATATAAGCCTTCTGATACCATCTAGTAGCCAAATTCGTAAAAATATAGGCAAAACGTTGTGACTTCCGAAATCGGAAGTCATAACGGTATATATGAAGTAACAACGTATTACGAGAATCTACTTTGGAAGTCACATGGATACATGTATCAATATATATATATATATATATATATTAATATATATATATATATATATATATATATATATATATATATATATATATATATATATATATATATATATATATATAGGGTGAGGCAGATAAAGGGCCTATTAGAAATATCTCGAGAACTAAAGACAACTGAATTATGAAAATTAGAATAAGGGGGTTTTGAAGACTGATCTATTTAATTAAAATATTTTCATCTATTTGGTACTTCCGGTTATACCGGAAGTTGCTTATAACTTCGTTTTTTTTAATGGGACACCCTGTATATTTTTACATTTTTGGATTCTCCTCGATTTTTTCTTTCTTAGAATATAAGGTTTTGTCAGATTATACAGGGTCGGTTAAAAGATAATTACGTTTTCTTATTAATTTCGTAGCAATATTCACACCCTGTAGGATTGTAGTAGTTTGACATAATAAACTCTATTTATGTTTAAATGATTTTTAATATAGTCTACTATTGTTACCAATTATTAGTGTAGCTAAATTTTTAATTTTAGTATACAGAGTGGGTCGAAACTCGGAATGAGTATTTTCTGAGTTTTCTTAAATAGAACACCCTATATTTTAGTATTGCAATGAAATGATATTTCATGGTACTTTTTACTTCTTAAGCATTACCTATACCTAACTGCTTTAGTTTGTGCTTAATTGTTAATCGCACCAACAATCTTAACTTCGATGGTATTTTGATACCTCAACCACTATTGGCAATTTTAAGTATCAGTATAGATTAATATGTATTTATTTCCACAAAATTATTTGTGACTGAATATTTTCACGGCCAACCTAATACACTTTCACCTATTTTGTGTTGCAATTAATGTTTGGTTTAATCACCAATAACTCACAAATTAAAGGAGTTAGGTATAGGGAATGCTTAAGAAATTAAAAAGTACCATAAAATAACATTTCATTACAATACTCAAATACAGGGTGTTGCATTTAAAAAAAACTCAGAAAATACACATTCCGAGTTTCGACCAACCCTGTATACTAAAATTAAAAATTTAACTATACCAATAGCTCTTAACAATAGTAGACTATATTAAAAATCATTTGAATATTAATATAGTTTATTATGCCAATCTACTACAATCCTACAGGGTGTTAATGTTGCTACGAAATTAATAAGGAAACGCAATTATCTTTTAACCTATCCTGTATAATAATACAAAATCTTATATTTTAAGAAAGAAGAAATTGAGGAGAATCCAAGGATATAAAAATATACAGGGTGTCCCATTTAAAAAAACGAAGCTACAATCAACTTCCGGTGTAACCGGAAGTAGCAAAGAGAAGAAAATATTTTCATTAAATAGTTTATACCTCAAAACCCCTGTATTCCAATTTTCAACATTCTCTTAGCTTTAGTTCTCGAGATATTTCTAATAGGCCCTTTATCTGCCTCACCCTGTATATATATATATATATATATATATATATATATATATATATATATATATATATATATATATATATATATATATATATATATATATATATATATGCTTTCTGTTGTTTTCCGGGTTTGACTCCGCGTTGAATAATTTTGGTTTTGATAAAAACCATTATTTATCAAGGTTATCAAGTTTATCAAAACCAAAATTATTCAACGCGGAGTCAAACCCGGAAAACAACAGAAAGCACATATAGCTCCCGCGGAAACTTCAAGTGTAACATATATATATATATATATATATATATATATATATATATATATATATATATATATATATATATATATATATATATATACAGGGTGATTCATCTTATTCGCCTCGGTCTCTGTACGGAGAACCACTTGATATTTTAAAAAAATTTCTTCACAGAAATATACAGGGCCTTTAATACTACAACCTAAAAATAATGTGAATTATACAGGGTGTTCCAAAAAAGAGTGGTATATTAAAGTTATATTTTTTCTTACGGAATGCCCTATATCTGATGACATTATTGAATTGACCTTAAAAAATAAGCTATACCTTCATAAGGGTTCCCTATACCTAAATACAGGGTGTTTTGATTTATTGTACAAAAATATGTAAAAATGGGTATTTACAGAATAACATGGGAATTTATATTTACAGAATAACATGTGTATTGAGAATGTTAACATGGAACTGAAGATAATTTAAATATCTTCCATTATAAAGAATAGAATATCGAGTATGTCATTTAAAATAAGAACACTCTGTGTGATTAAATGATAAAAATGTGAATTTTATTAATGAAATTATCTTGACTAAGATATTTTAGTATATTGCGGGAGTTGGTGATGTGTTGTACATAACCACGACATAGGTACTTAATTCTAATTTTTAAAGCTTACAAATTAGGAAATCTTTAAATATTTAAAAAATGAAGGGAGATAGGTATAGGAAACCCTAATAAGAATTGAAAGCTAAGTAAATTTTCTACTCGATAGACTAGTAAGATACAGGGTGTTCCATTTAAAATAAGTAAGTTATTACAGCTTGAATTTGTTAATAGAACAATCTAATATTTTGACCACCCTGTAAAAAGATATGTATGGGAAATCCTAGTACAAATTGAAAGCTAAGTAAATTTTCTACGCGATAGACTAGTAAGATACAGGGTGTTCTATTTAAAATAAGTAAGTTATTACAGCTTGAATTTGTTAATAGAACAACCTCATATTTTGACCACCCTGTAAGAAATTTTGTTGCAATAAGCATCTGTTTAAGTATGCTAAATAGTATATTATTAAGATCCAAGAACAAATTTGTTACTGCTTCTTAGATTCGTAGATATTTGTTTTTTTCTAAAACCTTACATTTTTATAAAAATCAAAATAAATCAAAACACCCTGTATTTAGGTATAGGGAACCCTTATGAAAGTTTAGCTTATTTTTTAAGATCAATTTAATAATGTCATCAGATATAGGGCATTCCATAAGAAAAAATATAACTTTGACATACCACTATTTTTTGGAACACCCTGTATAATTCACATTATTTTTAGGTTGTAGTATTAAAGGCCCTGTATATTTCTGTGAAGAAATTTTTTTAAAATATCAAGTGGTTTTCCGTACAAAGACCGAGGCGATGAACCACCCTGTATACATATATGAATGGAATGATGACCCTTTATTGTAACTTCTGGTAAGTTACTCATTAATATTTTTTGTTCTTTCATACATATGTTATAAATTTTATCTTATTGCATTGTAGAAATTTTTGAGAAAGGAAATAAACGTTTCCGAAAGCTTGAATATTGGATAATAGTGTACTTTAAGGCCCCAGTTTGACTTCTATACCCAAAAATAGTGAAATTCGTATTTCCTAATAAGTCAATTAAGATACTATTTGTATATATATATATATATATATATATATATATATATATATATATATATATAAATTATTTTACTCTAATTAATGATGTAAATTGGTTATCATTACTTGCCGAAATATATTAATTAACAACAATATTATCATAGTGTAGGTATAATCATTAAAATAGATTATTTAATATTTTTAAAACTAAATACAGTCGGAAAAAGTAAAAAATAAAAAATATGAAAAAAATTTTTAAGAAACTCTTTTCTTTAGTTAAGAGTGACTAAAATTAAAAATATAAAAAAAAATTAACCAAAAAGCAAAAAATAAAAAAAATTGAAAAAATCTAACACATTCGTTAAAGAAAAGCGTGGCGCGTCTTCATCGAATAAACGGTTTTCGCCCCACGCTTTTCTTTGACGAATGTGTTAGATTTTTTCAATTTCTTTTATTTTTTGCTTTTTAGTTGATTTTTTTATAATTTTTTTAATTTTAGTCACTCGTAACTAAAGAAAAGCGTTTCTTAAAATTTTTTTTTCATATTTTTTATTTTTTACTTACTTTTCAAACATTAAAATATATCGTCATGTTTCTTAAAATATGTATAAAACATATAATGTACTAACATGAAAAGTAGTCGGAATTGGCAAAAAATTTGAAACTTTAATGTTTATTTATAAAGCATAACGTAAACAATTAACGTAAAAAGTGAAATCATGTATAGTTCATATCATTAGCTATAATCCGTAAAAGTCTCAAGTTTTTACATTGTAAAAAACAAGAGAATTTAAGCATTTTCCATTAAAATCGTTTTTTTATTTAAACAATTATTAATAAACATAAAAAATTTTTTTATTGATTATTCGTGTATTGTTCCCGCAAATGCATATGTCTGCAAATTTTCATTCATTTGCATTGGAGAAAAGGCACTCAAATTAACGTCTAAAGATTTGACGCAAACTATTGAACTAAATAACAGCGTTTAAAAATGAAGGAATACCCATGAACGATCACATCAATCACATATTTTGTATACGCTCTGAGCTTCACTGGTGTCGCTCCTAGCGGATTACTAATTCAACTTTTACCGGTAATTTTTAAATTTATTATTTAATTGTTATCGCTTAATATTTACAACGCTAAAAAGTAATTAAATTGTAATAGATTGTTTTAAGATTTTGCCAATCATTTGACGTTCTATTGATGAAATATTAATTTCTTACTTCGGATACTTTCACAATTATCGTGTAGATGGCGCTAAGATTAATAGATTAATTTATAATTACATATTGCGGAACATTAAAAAAACGTAAATTCGGTATTTTAAACGTAAGTATATTTAAGGTAAAAATATATACCACAGCTTTGACCAACTAGTATTTTTTATAATTAATGTTTTTAATTTTAATTTTAAATTAATCACTTTGACATTTATGTCAAATTTCCAGTAAACGTTTACAGACTTGTCACTACTGGCGCTCGCGAATTTATAAATATCCCCTCTACGTACGAGCTCACAGCGTATAGGGCTTTTCATCGATTGTCATTTGTTTCGAGCTTCTGTCATGTGTCACATAATATTAATATATCTAAGTACGCCATACCGCCGCCGCCTACGAAAAGTATAACTCCGAAAAATGCCGTTAAGAATATAACTTTCAATGAACGCCGCGAAGAATATTATTTTCGATTATATGATTCTGAAAATTATAATCCCTAATAAAGTGTTAGCGAAAAAAAATATTTTTTTAGGAGTATCAGCAAAAAACATCATTTATGTTTGTGGATCCACGAAAATTATAATTACTAAAATGTTCAACAAATCTTCCAGAAATTATTTTTTTCATGAGAACAGAAAAGGAAATAATTGTTTTTGTCGGCATCTATTAAGAACTAAATCTTCTCGTCATAAATGTTTTGGGAGTTATAATCTTCGCGGACACACATATAAAGATAAATTGTATCGCCAACACTTATCAAAGAGGTATTATTTTCACTGAAAATGTATTAGGAATCACATTAATCATAGGTACCAGCGATACGTCTTTGGTTTGTATCATTGGTATAAGCCAATAACGTATGACGCAGACATATTAATATTATGTGACACATGACAGAAGCTCGAAAAAATGACTGTGAATGAAAAGCCCTATTTGCTGTTTTTTTTTCATAAATAACAAACGAGAGATATAGACTATTAATAATCTGAAAAATATGTGATTGATGTGGGCTTTTCATTCACAGTCATTTGTTTCGAGCTTCTGTCATGTGACTCATGTGTCACATAATATTAATATATCTACGTCATACGTTATTGGTATATACAATGTAACAAACCAAAGACGTATGACGTAGATATATTAATAATATGTGACACATGACAGAAGCTCGAAACAAATGACAATCGATGAAAAGCCCTATTCTTTCATTTTTCCGACTGTAGGTACTGCAAACCCTAAAATTCATAAGAAAACTTTCTGATCTTTACCTAAATCTAATAATAATCTTATTTCTAATAAACCTAATCTAAGAAATCTAAATTCGTTAACTTACTTCTCTGCAGTTAATGGTAAATAGACCAGGGCCCATCTGTAAAAATATTAGTACATTTGGACGTTGAGAGGTGACTCAAATTTTTTTGCAGAAATGGCTTAAAAATAAATCGAATAATAATATTTGAGTTATCCTCCCTCTCAACAAGGTCCGGAACATTGTTTAAATAATCAAAATGTCAAAAAATTAAGGAAAAATTCGATTTTTTTCTTGGTTTTTTGATTATAACTTTAAAAGTGTTCATTTCCGAGAAAAGTTGTACTGACATAAAAGTTGCGTAATTAAATTTCCTATAATATAGAATTGGTTAAAAATTTAAAAAATAGTCACCCTTGTTGCAAAATAGCAATAATTGTGAAAAAAACATACAAAAACAAGTATTCGTATTTTACGTTTTTCAACCATTTATGCTACACTTAGGACCTTCATATTTCATCCTGAAAACTTTATGATACAGCAAAACAATACTGTAAATTTCATTAAGATCAGTTCCATAGATTTTGCAAAATAAATTTTGCAATCCGGCTTTCGTAAAAAAAATTCATTTTTTCAAAATATTACAGGACTAAAAATAAAGCAGATAGCAAGTCGAAAAATTTTTTACGTATAGAAGTGTACTGTACCTTTCATTTGCAATTTTGAAAAATTAAAATCGATTAACACCACGGCGTCAGGAATTTTTTTAAATAAACATTAATTATTGGTGCTACGCGCAGGACAGTGGATAGATTGCTCTGATTGGGCATTCCAATGACCTTTGATAATGATTGATACATTTTAATTTTTATTACATTTCGATATAAATAAGTAAATTTGTTTATTGCAAAATAAAAACACCTACTCTATCCTTTGAAATAACACTTTTATTAGCAAAAACTTTCTTTGTTCATATATTTTAACTTAAATAATAAAAGTTTATTATTTTTAAACATATGCAATTGTTTAAATAATATTTCACAAACAATAATAAAATTAGTTTGGTTTTTGTGGAATTAAAATATTAAAATACAACAAAATATAGAGTAAGAAAATAATATATTAGATAAAGATTGGAAGAAATTTTGGTGGAAATCAACTTGTGTGAATCGAACACCGCTGTCCTGCGCGTAGCACCAAAAATTATTGTTTATTTCAAAAATTTTCTGACGCCGTGGTAATTAATAGATTTTAATTTTGAAAATTGAAAATGAAAGGTACAGTAAACTTCTATAAGCAAAAAAAATTCAACTTGCTATCTGCTTTATTTTCAGTCCTGTAACATTTTGAAAAAATGAATTTTTTTTGCGAAAGCAGGATTGCAAAATTTATTTTGCAAAATCTATTAAACCGATCTTAAAGAAATTTACAGTATTGTTTTACTGTATTATAAAGTTTTTCTTGGTGAATTATGAAGCTCCTAAGTATAGCATAAATGGTTGAAAAACGTAAAATGCGAATACTTGTTTTTGTATGGTTTTTTCGGAATTATTGCTATTTTGCAACTAGGGTGACTATTTTTTAAATTTTCAACCAATTCTATATTGTAGTAAATTTAATTACACAACTTTTATGTTAGTACAACTTTTCTCGGAAATGAATACTTTTAAAGTTATAATAAAAAAACTAAGAAAAAAATTGAATTGTTCCTTCAATTTTTGACATTTTGATTATTTAAACAATGTTCCGGACCTTTTTGAGAGGGAGGATAACTCAAATATTATTATTTGATTTATTTTCAAGCAATTTATGCAAAAAAATTTGAGTCACCTTTCAACGTCCATCTCAAAATAGATGCGCCCTGGACTAAAAAGGGAATCCCATTACATATTTCGTTCTTGTTTAAAATAATCTATTAAAGAAGTATTTTGATTTAGCATGTTTTTCAATACAAACACAAACACAATAGTGTAGGTACACAACAATAATTGGGTAAAATAGTTTTTAAATTAAGGTATATTTAATATGTAGGTATTTACAAAAACAGTACAGTGTTTTAAAGCTATATTTTGAATCAAAGTGTGTACGAAACAATGAACTGTCAACACTGATGGAATGGCCCCGTCCCATTCCAACAGTGAAGCGAGATAGGCGCCAACATACAAGAGAGAGGTTCTAGCACTTCTAGAGAGACATGAGAGAGACAGAGAATTTGTCAGGTAAAATTTGCTACAACTACAACGTACCTGACTAGCACTGTCAATTTGTTTGCTTACGAAAGATGGCGATTATCTTCCCTCCTTTACCTGATTATCTTCTATCTCATCCTGGCGCCATTAAATTTGCTTCATGGCGATTCCATCAGTGTTGACAGTTCGTTGGTACGAAATGAAGTAAAAATTTAGCAACACACGCCTGTCACATCTGTAGCGTACGATTGGCTAATATATTTAAATAAAATTATTATTTTCTTGAGTATTGAACTTAAAGGATTGTTTCATAAAATTTATATTATTAATAATAAAAAATATTTGTGGTAATTTCATTATCTAATATAATTCTAAAACTCTCAATGTAATCGCGATTACGTTTTCCTTATTATAATACCACGTTGACACTTTTGCAAGATAGGTCAGCTCCGTGTGGGTGTCGTATAGCTGTGCTAGAGAAATGTCAATTTTAAAGTTGATGTCTACTTACGTTAATTAACCTTACAAATATTGCGGCGTATTATTAATATATTTCGGTAAGAAATGAAAACCGATTTGACATCATTAATTATAATAAAGAATTAGTGATATTATTTGTACAGTAAACAAAAACAAAGAAAATATCTGACAAGTAATGACATTAACGTGGCCATAATGAAAAGTCACATTCTAATGATTTGGCAGTGCTCTGACGTCAGAAATTTTGACCTACATAATCTTGCTTTTGTAGTAAAAAGACTATACCTATTTTATTAATATATACAATCTTATGATTCGATTCCAGCAATAAAATTGCTGGTAAATAACTTTTCCTTGTAATTTGCTAATGAGTCCAGAGTATTCCCATAATTTGATGAACAGGATAATTATTATTTGGTTTTTATGCCTATGGTGAGTAATCATAAATTTTAATAGAGGAATAACAAAATGCAAAAACAAAGCGAATTAGGCGACAAAATTCGATAATGCAATTTTTGCCGGGGTGGGTTGGCCATTAAAAGGGTTTTGGGGAGACCATTAACAAGCATAGCCGTGTTAAAGTGACTAATTGATCCCCACCGACAATGAAAAATATGTTCACGGATATTTGATTAATTTTGGCGAAAGAGAGAGGGTAACGTTCTAGGGCAAAGCAACGTAGTTTGCAAAATTAATAAGGCATTAGGATGTGATAGGTCTGACAATTTCATATCAAATATTGTTTAATTTGCTTTTGGCTGTTCCCGAACACTGGGATGGTTTTCGGTGATGATGGATTATGCGAAAATTTTATTTGACGGAGTTTTTGCTGTCGACTTCTTTGAGACAGGAATTCTCTCTGGAATTTCCATTGTTTTCACAATTAAATGTAGCGTAAAATTTCACATCACATACACACATCAAAATAATCTAGGAGACAAAAAAATGCGAGATTACAGAAGTATTTTAAATAATTTATTTCAAATATTTAAAAAATAAGTTATAAACAAGATGTCTATTAAGCTAGAAAGACCATTTCATAAGGGAGCCATGAAACACACCCCATATTTTTTTGCTATTTTATTGCTAATTTATTACGCAAATTAAAAATTTATTGCTTCATCCCCTTCAGAGAAACAGGTGGCCATTCCAGCTTAATATTAAGCTAGAAAGGCCAACATTCATATATCCGGAACGAAAGTAGATAGAGATTTGCTTCCAGTGGCCTATTTTATTGCTAATTAATTGCTGAAAGATTGAGTTTACAAGAATTTACAAACTCACCCCCTTCAACCCCTACCGATATCATCATTCCCCGGAATCCACAAAAAGTGAAAATAACCAGTTTAAAGAGCTAAAACTAAGGACGTATTTTTTGCTTATTCATTGCTACAGGTCTAAGCCAAAAATGAATTTTTTTCTTCCTCCCCTAACGAGCCACAATGGCTACTGCGGTTTAATACTTAAGGCTACAATACTCAACACTCCTATTTCAGGAAAGAAAGCAGATAAAGGGTCGTTTCTGGCGGCATATTTAATTTTTAATTAATTGCTGAAAGATGGGGTATACCAGAATTTACAAACTCACCCCCTCCAACCCCTACCGTTATCATCGTTCCACGGATTTCACAAAGAGTGAAAATAATCAGTTTAAAAACTTAAAACCAAGTGGGTATTTTTTTCTAATTAACAGCTGCAGGTCTACGCCAAAAACCAATTTTTTGCTTCATCCCCTAACGAGAAACAATGGCTACTGCGGTTTGATCCTTATGCTACAATACCCAACACTCCTATTTCAGGAACGAAAACAGATAGAGGGTCGTTTCCAGCGGCATATTTTATTGCTAATTAATTTCTGAAAGATATGGTATACAACAATTTGCAAACACACCCCCTCCAACCCCCACCGTTGTTCTCATTCCCCGGATTTCACAGAAAGTCAAAATTACTGGTTTAAAAACCTATGACCAAGTGGGTATTTTTCCCTAAGCAACTGCTGCAGGTCTACACCAAAAACGATTTTATTGCTTCATCCCCTAACGAGCAACAATGGCTAATGCGGTTGAATTAATTGCTTATTTATTACGCAAATTACAAATTTATAGCTTCAACCCCTTCAGAGAAACAGGTGGCAATCCTAGCTTAATATTAAGTTAGGAGAGCCAACATTCATATTTCTGGAAAGAAAGTAGATAGAGAGTAGCTTTCGGCGGTATATTTTATTGCTAATTAATTGCTGAAAGATTGGGTATACCAGAATTTACAAACTCATCCCGTCCAACCCCTACCATTATCATCGCTCAACGGATTTCACAGAAAGTGAAAATTACCAGTTTAAAAATCTAAGACCAAGTGGGTATTTTTTTCCTAAGCAACTGCTGCAGGTCTACGCCAAATTTGATTTTATCGCTTCATCCCCTAACCAGTAAAAATGGCTACTGCGGTTGAATACTTAAGCTACAACACTCAATTCTCCTATTTCAGTAACGAAAGCAGATAGAGGGTCGCTCTATCTGCTTTCGTTCTTGAAATAGGAGTGTTGGGTATTGTAGCTTAAGAATTAAACCGCAGTAGCCATTGTTTCTCGTTAGGGGATGAAGCAAAAAATTGGTTTTTGGCGTAGACCTGCAGCCGTTAATTAGAAAAAAATACCCACTTGGTTTTAAGTTTTTAAACTGATTATTTTCCCGCTTTGTGAAATCCGTGGAACGATGATAATGGTAGGGGTTAGAGGGGGTGAGTTTGTAAATACTAGTATAACCCATCTTTCAGCAATTAATTAAAAATTAAATATGCCGCCAGAAGCGACCCTCTATCTGCTTTATTTCCTGAAATAGGAGTGTTGAGTATTGCAGCCTTAAGTATTAAACCGCTGCAGCCATTGTGGCTCGTTAGGGGAGGAAGCAAAACATTCATTTTTGGCTTAGACATGTAGTAATTAATGAGCAAAAAATACGTACTTGGTTTTAGCTCTTTAAACTGGTTATTTTCACTTTTTGTGGATTCCGGGGAATGATGATAACGGTAGGGGTTGAAGGGGGTGAGTTTGTAAATTCTTGTAAACTCAATCTTTCAGCAATTAATTAGCAATAAAATATGCCGCCGGAAGCTACCCTATATCTACTTTCGTTCCGGAAATATGAATGTTGGCTATTCTAGCTTAATATTAAGCTGAAATGGCCACCTGTTTCTCTGAAGGGGATGAAGCAATAAGTTTTTGTTTTGCGTAATAAATTAGCAATTAATTAGCCATAAAATAGGCCACCGGAAGCAACTCTCTATCTACTTTCGTTCCGGATATATGAATGTTGGCCTTTCTAGCTTAATATTAAGCTGGAATTGCCACCTCTGAAGGGGATGAAGCAATAAATTTTTGTTTTGCGTAATAAATTAGCAATTAATTAGCAATAAAATAGGCCGCCGGAAGCAACTCTCTATCTACTTTCGTTCCGGATATATGAATGTTGGCCTTTCTAGCTTAATATTAAGCTGGAATGGCCACCTCTGAAGGGGATGAAGCAATAAATTTTTGTTTTGCGTAATAAATTAGCAATTAATTAGCAATAAAATAGGCCACCGGAAGCAACTCTCTATCTACTTTCGTTCCGGATGTATGAATGCTGGCCTTTCTAGCTTAATATTAAGCTGGAATGGCCACCTGTTTCTCTGAAGGGGATGAAGCAATAAATTTTTAATTTGCGTAATAAATTAGCAATAAAATAGCAAAAAAATATGGGGTGTGTCTCATGGCTCCCTTATGAAATTGTCTTTCTAGCTTAATAGACATATAAACAAGTGTCTCGAATATAACATAAAGATTTTTTCTTAGAATTATCGCAATAGCTCTTAAAAAAATTAAGACAAAACTCCATAAGTAAAAAAATGCTAACATAAAAAAATAAAAAAGTAATTTGTTGCCCCTCAACTCACAACGAAGTAGTCTGTAGGTTAAGTTAATACAGTGTATGACCTCCAAGGTTGTTGATTACTGCCCTACATCTGTTACGCCAACTCATGATCAGATGGTCAGTGTCTCTCTGCGGTATTCTGCTTCTCTCCATTGAAAGGCCCTCAAAAAGTTGCTGTTTTGTATTGAACGCAAAATTTTGTTGTAAAATGCATCTGCCCAATAATATGTCCTATACATGCTCAATTGAGTTTAAATCTGACGATTGTGCAGGCTATGATAAAACCTCATTTCATTATCTTCGAGGAATGTTTGCAAGACCCTGGCAGTATGTGGACGCGCATTGTCATGCATTTGCATGAACCAGCTTCTTATGCAAAGGGTACAACAATAGGTCCGAGAATAATATCGCGGTAGTCTGTTACATTTAGAAACCGTCCCAGATAAATAAGACTGGTTCTTCCACCAAGAGAGATGCCACAACGTGTTTTTATACTACTGCTTTGCTGTCTATGAACCTCCTGCACGGCGACCAATCGTTCAGCATTGCCAGATCATCTCCAAATTCTTGTGCGTCTCGTATCTGGTGCAAATCCAAAGCGAGACTCATCTGTGAACAAAGTAGAGGATCACCTACGTCTAACCCAATTTGCGTTTTCTTGTGGACTGAAGTCGATGAGCGCGATTTCCTGCGGATAACACACGCACTCTCACAGGTCTACGTGCATCTAAACCTACTTCATGCAGTTTATTTCAAATAGTTTGGCAACTTAAAAACAGCTGATGGGTCTCTTGCAGCCTCATTTGTAATTGTGATGCAGTTATAGTGAGATCTTCCAAATCATGCAACCTAAGAAAAGTGTCTTTAATCTGGTTGGTTATCCTTGTATGGTCTGTATGACGTTCAGCAACGTCACCAGTTTCATGAAACCTTAACCACAAACAATTAATGACATTGCTGTTCTTGTAGAGAGCCTCAGCAACGTCTCTTTGACTTCTGTCAGGTCTAAGCATCCCGATAGCACGCCACTGGATCTCGCTATTTAAATGATGTATCTCCATCATTGGCAATTGCAAAACTAAATAAAAATCCAAATAGATATCGAAAATCAAGTACCAATAAAGAAATATTACTTCTTATCTTATAGACAAAAACGCATTCTGAAGTTTTGTTTTATTTTTTATAACCATTCTTGTCAGCATTACCATCCAAGTTGGTACAATAATCGAAAAAACAACAAAAAATATTAAAATCATAAAATTATTTTTGTATTTGCAGCTAACATTGATTTAAAAGCTGTTAATAAGGGTGTCCCCTGGATTATTTTGATGTGTGTAATATTTTCTCTTTATTGAAAATTTTTATTAAAATATTTTGTTGTACATATAATAATAATATTGGGATATATTTTGGAGTTGACAGCATAAGGCCGTCCGCACATGGGTCGATCGAAGACACGTCTCTAAGTTCACGCGTCTTGCTTGTCTTGTACGAACCCTGCGGCACAAGCGATTGCTCTCCGCACACTTGTCGATTCAGTTTGGTCACATCTTCCAACCAGAAAGAACGCATTTTTTATATATGAACCAAAACGACTATTTCGATCTGTAAAAGTACGGTATTGTTACATTTCTAGTATAATTTGTATAGAATGAGCATTATACAATTGAGGGTATTTTTCTACTTCCCCAACCAATTTTATAATAAACACCTAGAAACACAAGTTCAATGTTTTCAGAATTTTATATAACAAACAATATATTTCCACAAAGCTAGTAGGTAGTACTACAATCAACGAACATAAGAAGCATCGATCTTTAAATAAAACTAAAATTTAATTAAGCTCAAAAAACAACACAAAACGAAGGAAACAAATAAAATAAAACACCTATATGACTGGAAACGTGCGTCTCACTCGAACTTTCTCGTGCACTACGGATCGCAAGGGACGAGAGTGATATGGCGAGATTTGCCATCCTAAACGCTCTGTGTACGGAGCTCAATGGCTCAACGAAGGAACTTGACTGGCGGGGAGAGACCTACGCGACTGGAATCGAGTCGAGTAGTTCGAGCGTCGCCCCATGTGCGGACGGCCTAAGTCGTAGTTAGTTGTCCGATGTAGGTAATAGCAGTCCACTCACACTTTGGTCTGAATTGCATTAGATTACAGTAAGCATGACGGCATTAGAGGTTATCGTTTAAAATTGATGTCAAATATTAAACATTCATTATTCATATCCGATATTTAACAGTATAATTTTATCACCCCGTATATGACATGAACCAATTTGTTATTGTATATTTACATGTGCGGGTCTCTAATTTAGTTCACGAATTGTAAATTGTAAACAATAATTCGGGCAATTGCATATTTAATTTGATGATCGAATATATTTCTTTGTTCTCAATATTTTGTAAAAATACTCAGCGCGTGGCCTGACACCAATACTGGTGCCACCGCTGAGAAAGAATATACATTTTAGAATCATTCTCAAGAATCATTTCAACCAGGCCTGAGGTGCCTTTAACTTCACTCACTAGAATCAATATGTAGTATCAAATCGAGTCTTCAACTAAATCGCGTAAAAATCACTGTCAGTACTCAACGTTCTCCCGGGGTAACTACCCTAGTGTTGGTTTTATAAATAAATTCTCTAATTGCTATTGGTGTTTCCATAATCTAAAGTGCATCCTCCATTGAGCCACGAATATCAGACATGGTCCTTATCGAGCAAAAGAAAACATCGAGGAAGTGACAAGACTAGAAAAAAGAAACGTACATACAGTCCACGCCAAACAACACCCGTAGAACATATAGACGACGCTAGGCCCGGGAGAACCAGACCACATATCCAGATAGCCGAATAAAAGCCAGAGATCGACAATCAAGCGCCCTAGAGCCACCATAGATCCAAATAGCCAAATAAGAGCCAGAGATCGACAATCAAGCGCCGTAGAGCCACCACAGATCCAGATAGCCGAATAGAAGCCAGAGATCGACAATCAAGCGCCCTAGAGCCACCACACAGCCAGGACAAGCCGCAGAGACTCCAAACTACAGGACTGCTTGCGGACCACAGCACAACCAGGAGAGCCGCAACGTCCAGAATCAGAATAAAAACCGTAAGTTTTTGAATGAATTGTATCTCTCCAATATTGAGCGTATATAATAATCCACTCTATACAAATTTTCAGTTAAAACTAATTTATCTTACATACATATACACCATTTAACAATAATTAATAAAAGGTAACTCACCTTGAAAAGATTTAATCAGTCAGCATTGCGAGTTAAAATTATTATTACAGATAGTAGTATTGCAAAAAAAAAGAGAGTGATTAATAAATACATATTTTTCAGAACTTTTCAAAGAAATCTCATATATATTTACATTTAACGTAGCTATACAGACATGTACCAAACATTTTAAATAATTAGTGTTTTGGCCTCATTAAATTTATTTCATTCGAAGTACCTGGCCTATTTTCTTGCCCAGATATTGTACTAAATTTTTTGTTTTCTCTTTAATTACCTTTCGTTAGTACTAACTAGTCGTGGTCGTCAGTAAGTAAGAACAAATTGAATTGTTAAGTCGTTTCCTGTAGTTATCAAGTGTCGCCAAAAAACGCCGGTTTCAGTTATAGTAAAAAATAAATTAACCCTTTCTCCCTCCTTCCTTCACCTTACTAATAACTGAAGACTTCTCGACCTACCAGTTAAAATAAGGTAAGAATTTTTTTGTTATTATTTCCATACAGTCCGCTTTAAATTCGATTGCGTAATAGACCAGCATAGCCCAATCGCCACCCCATAAGTTTGGCCTTCTAGCCGGATCGTCTTGAATCAATTTCGTTGTTGCTTTGCCGGTTCAAGATCTGATCTATCGTATTTTTCGCATTGGATAAATTTATTTAAAATTATAATTGTAATCGGTATAGTATATTTGTCGTGTTAAAATCTAATTAAATCGTAGTGTACCCTTTTTTTGTCGTGTATCGAAAAACCTTGTTCTTCGGTCGACTATAGTTGGAACATTGAATTCGTGTTTTTGCTTCTGAACCCATCGCTTAGTGAAATCGATTTTGATTAAGTAAATATATTTGATTTGGATATTTTGCAAACCTAAAAATAATTTGTTTGGATTTAGTTTAATAAAATTTTAGTAATTGTTGAAAAAATATATACACCTAACTACTATTCTTGACATATTTTGGGTTTTGTTCCATTTTATTTCTTCATCATTGATAATTTTTTGAAAGAATTTCAATATTTATTATTAAACATGCCTAAAAGTCAAAACGAACTAAAATTGGAGCGATTATGCTCTAAACGTGAAACTATCTTTCGTAGGGCTCAATTATGTTACGATGCCGGGTCGGCCTTAGAAAAAGATCCAGAAAATGCCTCAAAAATGCGTAACTTTGCAGTTAGATATAGTACTTTCGAAAAAACTCTATCAGAATATGAGGAAATTGTTCAAGATATCGTTATATTAAAACAAGAGATGGAGCCAGATGCTGGCGTTGCATACCATACGCATTTAGATGCATTTTATGATCTCTACTCCAATATTGAATATTTAGCTTCATTATTAATAAATAAACCTGCTGTTTTGAGTAATAATCCCAATAGTACTAATAATTCTACTATTAAAATGCCCAAATTTGAATTAGTTAAGTTTTATGGTGAAGATATATCTCTGTGGCCTGTTTTCTATGAAAATTTCAAACAATTTGTTCATAACAAAATAGAATATCCCAAGTCCGATAAGCTACAGTATTTGTTGAGTTGTATTTCCGGGAAAGCCTTGAAAAGCTGTAGCTCAATAGAACCCATTCCTAATAATTATGACATTATTTGGAATATGCTTGTTGAAAGATATAATGATAAAAAATATTTGTTTAATCTCTATATGGATCGAATTGTTAATTTTCGCGGTTTGCAATCTAATAATCCATCATATTTGGAAATATTTTTGGAAAAGTTTGATACTAATGTTTCTGCACTAAAACGATTAAATCTCGATAATTTAGATGATCATATTTTAACTTATTTAGCTATGTTAAAATTACCACAAGATACCATAGATTCATTTGATTTAATAAGAAATAATAATGATTTACCCGCTTATGATGATTTATTGAAATTTTTACGCCAACGTAGTAAATCTCTTATTAAAAATGATAGATCAAGGAATTCCAAAAATAATTTTTCGTTTCAAAAACCGAACAAATCGTTTCATTTGCAAGAACAGAATACGTATTCCTCCATAGATTGTGTTGTTTGTAAAAAAGGCCCACATTTAATTAAAGACTGTAAGCACTTTTTAGGGCTACCATTTGAATCCAGATTTAAATTAGTGAAGGAAAATAATTTATGTTTAAATTGTTTTTCTTCAAAGCATCGAGTATCCAATTGTCCGTCAAAATTTTCTTGTGTTGTGTGCAAAGCTAGGCACCATTCCAAGTTGCATAAGCCAAATACTACTCGGCCTAATGAGAATGTTCCATTTCCCTCCACTAGTACTGAGCCTACCTCTGGTTCTTCTGATAATCCTTCTAGTTTACATGTCCGCCATTCTAAAAATATCCCAAATGAATCAGAATCGAGTTCTGTTAGTCTGTTTGGGACAATAATGGTTAAAGTTGTTGATAAATGGGGTAGTGCTCACAAGGTTAGATTTTTGTTAGATAGTGGTTCTTCTGCTAATTTTCTTACTTTTGATTGTTCCCGAAAATTAGGCCTAAGTTATTCGAAATTAAATTTGACAGTTTCTGGTATAGGAGGATCTACCACCCCGATAGTAGGTAAAACCAACATTGTTATCTTTTCCCATTTTGATAAAAAAATACAATATCCTATAGAAGTGTTGCTTATAGACACAATCTCTAATAAGTTGCCAGATCAACCAGTTGACAAAGACTGTATTAACAGTATAGAACACTTGAAATTAGCTGACCCGAATTTCTTTTTTCCTGGCAAGATAGATGGTATTTTAGGCTTATCTGTCTTTTCAAATATCATTGGTTGTAATAGAGTGTCATGCGAAGATTCTCTATCAGCTATTGAGACTAGTTTAGGTTATGTAGTCATGGGCTCAGCTGCACCAAATTTTGAAAAAATCCACACATATTTGGCTTTCGTCTGTAACCCTTTGTTGAATTTAGATTCCTTGGTCGAAAGAATGTATGAATTAGAGGATTTGCCCACTGTTACTAATAGTTCATCAGAAGATGAAATTTGTGAAAATTTATTTTTAGAAAATGTATGTAGAGATGCAGATGGTAGATACACAGTTTCATTGCCGTTCCAAAATGATCCTAATGTACTGGGTGATTCTTTTGTTCTTGCTAAAAATAGATTGTTGTCCTTAGAAAATCGCCTAGCACCAAACCCAGAACTTAGAAAACTTTACTGTGATATCTTTCAAGACTATTTAGACCAAAAGCACATGAGTTTAGTTCCCATTCAAACCATTGATTCGTTGTCGTATTATATTCCCCATCATTGTCTTTTTAAATCAGATAGCCCTTCCACTCCTTGTAGAATAGTCTTTGATGCCTCTATGAAAACTAGTAAAGGACCGTCATTAAATGAAATTCTTTATAAAGGTCCAAAATTACAAAATAATCCTACCACAATATTGTTGAATTTTCGTCTTTTTCCAATCGCAATTGTCGCTGATTTGAAACAAATGTATAGGCAGGTTAAAGTGGTTGAATCTCATTGTTCGTTTCAAAGAGTTTTGTGGAGATTTGATACCAATGATCCTATTTCTATTTTCCAATTAAATACTTTAACTTTTGGAGTAAAAGCCTCACCATATCTTAGTCTCAGGGTAATAAAACAATTATGTAATGACGAATCTAAAAGTTTTCCTGATGCTATCATCCCAATTTTAAGAGATATGTATGTAGACGATTTTATTAGCAGTTTTCCAAATGTTTCTGAAGCTATAGTTACACACACTCAGTTAGTGAATTTGTTTCAAAAAGGTGGTTTTAAATTAACCAAATGGATGTCGAACTCGAACGATCTACTATCGACAATCCCCGAACCCCTTCAATTGGTCAAAACCAAACAATTTGATAAGTCAGAGTCCAAAGTGTTAGGATTGCAATGGGAAGAAAAATGTGACAATTTTAGTTTTGGGTTAGAAATACCCTCATCGACCCGTTGTACAAAAAGAAACATGCTCTCACTTGTTGCTCGTATGTTTGATCCCTTGGGATTCCTATCTCCTATAACCCTCTTGCTTAAAATTTGGATAAAGAAACTTTGGACTTTAAAGGTAGATTGGGATAGTACCGTACCAAAAGAAATCGAAATAGCATGGGAAAAGTTTCAAAATGAATTTCATGTCCTATACAAAATACAAATTCCACGCCATATAGCAGTTACACCTAATTCGTCGTTGTCTTTTGTAGGATTTTCAGACGCAAGTGCTGCTGGATACGCAGCCATTGTTTATTCCAGGGTTGTTAATTGTACAGGTCAAGTTAAAGTTACTTTACTGTACTCTCAATCTAAAGTATCTCCAATGTCTAAAATAACTCTTCCTCGATTAGAGCTTTGTGGAGCGCTTCTTCTCTCAAAGCTTCTTTCACATGCTATTGAAACTTATTCTCCTAGACATAATATTGATAAAATTTTTGCCTTAAGTGATTCCATGATTGTATTAAATTGGATAAAGTCCTCAGAGAAAAATCTCAAAATATTTGTTCAAAATAGAGTTGTTACAATTCATAAGATGGTTCCGTCAGAGTATTGGTTTTTTGTTCCTGGAAAGGAAAATGTTGTTGATTGCGCCTCTCGAGGTTTGTTTCCTTCTTCGTTAGTCAACCATTCCACATGGTTTACTGGTCCAAATTGGTTACTGTTGGAGCCAGAATATTGGCCTATTCAGTCTGTCAACGGACAGGAAATTATGATTTGTGATTTTGAATATAGATCACAAACCTTCTTTGGTAATGTCACTCGTGTAATTTCTCCGCTGTATACTCTTATTGAATATTTTTCCAGTTGGTCGAAACTTTTAAATTCCACAGTATACGTATTGAGATTTCTTAGAAAATTGTCTTTAAATAAACGGATATCTCTATTTGATTTAAAAATTGCAGAAATTGAATTAATTCGAGCTGTCCAGCAAAAGCATTTTTCTGAAGAATATAAAGCCCTTTCTCAAAATCTCGTTGTAAAATCTTCCATACGTCGTTTGAATCCATTTATTGAAAATGGAATAATTAGAGTAGGTGGACGTTTGTCCAACTCCCAATGTAGTTTTGAACAAAAACATCCGATTTTGTTGCCCAAAGCCGATCCTTTAACCATTTTGTTAATAGATTATTTCCATAAATTGCATTTACATGCTGGAGCGTATTTGTTGCAAAATCTTCTGAGAACAAATTATTGGATACTATCTAGTCGTCAGGCCATCAGAAATAGAATTTGGAGATGTAATCGTTGTTTTCGTCTTAATCCTAAACCTACCTATCCTATGATGGCTGACTTACCCGCCGTAAGAGTCAATCAGGCAAAAGCCTTTTTACACACTGGTGTAGATTATACTGGTGCGTTTTCCATTACTATAGGAAAATATCGTGGCGTAAAAACTCAAAAGGCTTACGTATGTTTGTTTGTTTGTCTAAGTACGAAAGCCATACATCTTGAATTAGCCTCCTCGCTCTCTACAGATTGTTTCTTAGCCACTTTCAAAAGATTTTTATCTCGTCGTGGAAATTGTAAGGTTTTATATTCAGATAATGGCACAAATTTTGTGGGTGCCAAGAGAGTCCTCGATGAAATATATCAATTAACTACTTCAAAAACTTATAAAGATGCATTCCAACAGGAACTTAATAATACCAAAATTTCTTGGAAAATGAACGTACCTTATGGCAGTCACTTCGGTGGTATTTGGGAAAGCAATATAAAAAGTGTAAAACTTCATTTAAATAGAGTTGTGGGGAATCAAATCCTTACTTACGAAGAATTTTTAACTGTTCTGACACAAATCGAGTGTCTTTTGAATTCGCGTCCTCTTTGTGTTCAAAGTAACGACCCTGAAAATCCAGTCGCGCTGACTCCATCGCATTTTTTATGTACAGAACCTTTAGTGTCATTACCCTCGATGGATATTGATCTTGATAAAAATATGAGTACTTTGAAAAGATATAAATTATTAGATTGCATTGTTCAACATTATTGGAAAAGATGGCATTCAGAATATTTGTCTTCTATGCAGTCTCGTTTAAAATGGAACACTAACTCGAACCCTCCCAAAGAGGGAATGGTAGTTATAATAAAAAATGAAACTATCCCACCTTTACAGTGGCCTCTGGCAGTCATAGAGACTTTGTATCCTGGAAAAGATGGGATTGTTCGAATCGTAAAAGTGCGAACCAAGCACGGTAGTTACATGCGCCCAGTCGTTAAACTGTGTCCTCTACCCAGTCAATAAACTGGAGAGGATTTTTTTATTTTATTTGATAGTTAAAATTTTAGTTTAGGGTGATGGGTTCATGTGCAGACTTAGCATATTAAAATTAAATTAGTTTTCGTTGATTTTTCGTTTATTTTAAAAATAAACTCGGGGGGGCAGGATGTTTTGGCCTCATTAAATTTATTTCATTCGAAGTACCTGGCCTATTTTCTTGCCCAGATATTGTACTAAATTTTTTGTTTTCTCTTTAATTACCTTTCGTTAGTACTAACTAGTCGTGGTCGTCAGTAAGTAAGAACAAATTGAATTGTTAAGTCGTTTCCTGTAGTTATCAAGTGTCGCCAAAAAACGCCGGTTTCAGTTATAGTAAAAAATAAATTAACCCTTTCTCCCTCCTTCCTTCACCTTACTAATAACTGAAGACTTCTCGACCTACCAGTTAAAATAAGGTAAGAATTTTTTTGTTATTATTTCCATACAGTCCGCTTTAAATTCGATTGCGTAATAGACCAGCATAGCCCTATCGCCACCCCAATTAGAATGAATTGAATTTAAATAGATGCTTGAATTTAAGTTAAAATCTTTATATAAATAACACATACTTATTTGAAGACAGGTAAAATAAAAACAGTTTCTGTTGCAATGTCACCAAAACATAATTAACATAATTAAGTCAATGTCACCAAAACATAACACGTTTGCAGGATTTGTATTTCATAACAGCTGCTACTAGTCTCCGTGAGTAATTGTAGTATCACATTTATTATTTATAAACAAGGTGGGTCGGAATCATTGAAAAAATAAACAACACCACTTTAATAGCGTATAATATTATTTAATTCTTAATTAACACAATAAAATAAAAAAATAAAAACATTCTTAGAAAATGGAAGCCGTATATGTGAAACAGGCTGATATCGGAGCGGAAATAACTAAAATTGTAACCAATACCAAGAAGGATTCTGCTTCTCGAAAGAATCAGCAATATGTTAAAGAGCGTCACGAAAAGTTGGAGGAGTATTGGACTAAATTTCAACACAACCACGAAAAATTACAAGATGGAGGGTCGTCGAAAGACAAATACTTTGAAACAAAATACTACGATCAGGTCCTTAGGACTTATATTGAGGGTAAGACCCTGTTGGAAGAATATGTAAGAAACCTGAAAAGAAGAAAAGCATTAAAAGTAAGGGAGATACAGATAAGGAAACAAAGAATCGAGGAATTACTACGGCACGAAAACGAACAAGATTTGCAGGAGGATGAAGAACTGCAGTTAGAGTTAAAAGAACAGATGGAAAAAGTAAATACACTCATGATCGAAGCAACAGTAAATGAGGAGCTAGACTTTTTGGATAATGGAGAAGTAGAGAGAATAAATCAACTAAGGAGTACAGTCAGGGAAACTTTAAAGAAATTACGGCCAGGAACGCAACGGCCAGACAGAACACAAAGGAGAGATGGTGTGACATTACCGCCAGTGAAAATCCCTGTGTATGAAGGAAGATACGAGACGTGGAGAACTTTCCACGATCTGTTCACTAAAGTAATACATGAAAACGACCAAATATCAAAAGCAGAAAAAATGCAGTACCTAAAAACTCAAGTAAGAGGTGAAGCCAACAGAATGATACAACACTTACACATATCCGAGGCCAACTACGAAGTCGCCTGGAACATGTTAAAAGAAAGATATGAAAACCCGAGGATGATATTGTTTAAACTGATACACAGGAAGCTTCCGCAAGAGCACTGAAATCACTACATGACACCTTCCATGAGTGTCTGGAAGCCATAGGAGGATTATGAACAGACACGGAAGCGTGGAGCCCATTGATAGCCCGAATAAGCATAACAAAATGGGATAATGAAACAAGGAGACTATACCAAAACCACATCGGAGACAGTAGAGAGATACCAACGTACAAATCAACACATTCCAAACACTGGAGCTGCTGGAATCAGAAAGGAGACAAGAGAAGGAAGGAGGATCGGGTAGAAAAACACGAACAAACTGCGTGATGTGCAACGGAGAGCACGGACTAGCACACTGCAGAGAATTTCAGGAACTCAATACAAGAGACCGGAACAGAATAATAAGAGAAAGAGGATGGTGTGCGAATTGCCAAGCACATAAGAAAGAAAAACAATGAATGCCTTTCGCAGCAGAGGTGCAGACAATGTGGCGGAGAGTACCACACAATGTGAAAGAGGAAACACGGGCAACAGAAGGAGCTCAAATGAAACGAAAGGAGAACAAACACAAGAAAGAAATGGAAGAGAATCGAACAATAGGAGAAACGGGTACCAATCGGACAGGTACAGGGGAGGAAATAATTATTCCAACAACGCCAGAGAACAAAATAAGGGAAGGCGAGAAAATACGCAAGAGAACAATGAGCAAAGGAACAACAACACACAACAAAGAGGTCAGAACTCAGTTAACTGTGCAAGCCATAAGGAAGGTGAAGCATTACTAGCCACAGCAGTGGTACGCATAAGAGATGCGAAAAGAGATTCTCACATAATGAGAGCACTAATCGACCAAGGGTCACAATGCTCATTTATAACAGAACAAGCAGCGACGGCGCTAGGAACAAAAAGGCAGCCAATACAGGCGACCATATCGGGAATAGGCTCGTCAGGGGAAAAGACAGCCAACTGGAGCATGAAACTTTTGATCGGAACTCATTACCAAAGTGACTTCGAGATGGAAATAGAGGCAATGGTATTACCAAAAATAACAAGGGATTTACCGGAACAGGACATAATCCTACAGGATTATAACGAGAAGAATGCACTACTGGCAGACCCAAGATACTACAAGGTAGGGAAAATAGATTTATTGCTAGGAGTCAAAGAATATAGCCACATATTGATGGAGGGTATGGACCGAATAAGTAACGGCCTACTCAGCCGAAACACGAGACTAGGATGGATAGTGTCAGGAACGACACAAAGAAAAGAATCCAGTCCTCAGGAAACAAATCAGAACACTATGACAATTGTAAAGGCAGGAAATTTCAGCTCCTTATCAGGGGCAACTACATACACAAACACTTGTCCAAACAAAAAACGTAGAAAACTCAAAAAACCGAAGAAACAGTAGGCATAAACGAAGAAGGAAAAGTGTACCAAACGGACACGAATACAAGAATACACACACAAAACAATATAGTTCAATACAAATCGTCGATCGACGGAACGAACGTGAAAATGTAATACAGGAAAATTACAAAAATAACTGAAAGAAGAGAAAAATGCAGAAGCAAATACAATAGTGCTAACGCAAATGAAAGACATGACACGAGGACTTATCATGATTACAGAAATAAAAAACAATACGAATCACAGGAGCCGAAGATGTACCGTGATAAAAGTTACAGAAACACACAAGAAAATGAACGTCGTGATATGAGGACGTATCGAGATCAAAATTACATTAAAACAAACGAAAACAAGAAGAAAAATTACAAGAACACTAATAAATATGACGAAGAAAATTACACGAGGAGAAATCATTATGTAAACGATACAAATACAAACAAACATGAAACATGTGAAAGAAGAACTTATCGGAATAAAACTAGAATACAAAATAATACAGGAGCATGGCAAGCTCAACAAAGAAGAAACACTAACAGTAGAAGAAACAAACAATGGACTCAGGTGACTTACAACCACCGTGAGCAAGAGAAAAATTCGGTGCCTGATGCAAATTTTTTCGAGAATGTATGCAAACTATATAGGGATTGACCTTAAGCTTTGAAAAGTCGTGTGTGATGATGCTAAGAGGTATGCCTAGGGTGGTAGTACGGATCCCACTCGGTTGAGATCTGCATATTTAACACGACAATATATTGTTTACATGATGGAAAAATAAGCAAACGGAACTTGGAATGATGGAATTAGGATAATTTTTTTTTTGGAAATCAGAATTTTTTCCCCGCCCCAAGGATCGATAGTAATCTACTAACTATTTAAAGTTAATTATTTAAAGTTATTTTATTATCTATGAACAAAAAGGTTTATTACTTTACTATATAGAAATGTCACTACTAGCCCTTTCACTCACGGTAAAATATTGCAAAACCTCAAAATTTAAAAAAACCTCTTGGATTGACATGAAAGGACCCCGCAAAAACATTATGGAAAATGGCGCTCTGTCAAATGTTCTGAAACTTTGGGTTCTGGTAGTCCTGATGTGTAGAACAAAAGACTCAATGGGCGCGTAGCTCTAAAAAATCATGGTTTTAAGATATAAGCCTCTGAACTTATAGGTACAGTGAGGACATTTGAGTTGAAATAAATTCATTTTCTCGAGAATGGGTGACTTTGATTTTTAAATTATAATTTTTTGACATATATGTCATACTAGTGACGTCATCCATCTGGGCGTGATGACGCAATCGATGATTTTTTTAAATAAGAATAGGGGTTGTGTGATAGCTCATTTGAAAAGTTATACAATTCTCTATTCACTAATATAAACATTAACGTAATTATTTTACAGGGTGCCCAAAAATTTTTTTGAATTTAATTAATTGAGACAAAAAGGAGAATGTATATAATTTATTTAATTCGAAATACATTTTACTGCTGTCAGAAAACAGAAAAAAATGATAATTTGAAAAATAAAGATCGCTTTCCGCTTAAGAGGAAACAGCAGCGATCAACAGGTAGCGAAAACGCGTTCCAAGATTGCTGCTGTAATTTTAAATATTTTTTCGAGATATTTGGCACACGTATTCGTAATATAATAAAGAATGGCGGTACAGAGCCCAATTTGAAAAATATATTAATATGTGGAAATTACTCTGTAATTAAATACAATATTAAAAAAACGAGTCTGTACCGCCATTAAGAAGAACAAAAAAATACACTTTCTTCAAATAAACTTTTTTATCCGATGCTTAGATTTTGTGTCATTTTGGAACTACTAAATTTTTTTATTTCATTAATAATTCCAAACTGACACAAAATTTAGGCATCGGATAAAAAAGTTTATTTGAAGAAAGTGTATTTTTTTGTTCTTTTTAATGGCGGTACAGGCTCGTTTTTTTAATATTGTATTTAATTACAGAGTAATTTCTACATATTAATATATTTTTCAAATTGGGCTCTGTACCGCCATTCTTTATTATATTACGAATACGTGTGCAAAATATCTCGAAAAAATATTCAAAATTACAGCCGCAATCTTGGAACGCGTTTTGGCTACCTGTTGATCGCTACTGTATCACCTTAAATTAAATGTTTAAACTGCTAAGAGGCAGGTGGGTGGCAGCTTTAATATTGAATTTAAGCAAAAAACAATATTTATTTATCAAAGAAACATTTTTCATGTTTTCAGACAACAGTAAAATGTATTTCGAATTAAATAAATTATACAGGGTGTCCAGAAACTCTACCGACAAACGAAGACAGGAGATTCCTCAGATAATTTTAAGCTAGAGCTCTTTGAAGATGGCGTCTTGTAATTAGTTTTTCTTAAGTACCTCCAGAACGCTTCTAGTTAGAAAAACGAAAATTGGTACACATATTTATATTCCAGAGATAAATCGATTCCATCCATTGCGAATTTCTAGTACCAGTCATAGGCGCCCGTTTTGGATGGTGCAACGGCTGTTTTATCGCATAACTTTTTTGTCTTTAACTTTTAAGCATTTTTGATACTAGATTATTAAATTGTGAGGTATTTTAGTACTAAAAGGTACTCTTGCTTTAAGTCGGTAGAACACACCGTTTTTTAGAAAAATCGATTTGAAAATTTTTCGTTTCCTGAATTTGAAGAAAAATTTTTAAAAATTCAAAAAAAAAACGGTGTATTTTACCAACTTAAAGCAAGACTAACTTTTAGTACTAGAATACCTCATAATTTAATAATCTAATGTCAAATTTTTTTAAGAATTAAACACAAAAAAGATATGCGATAAAATAACCCTTGACCTACCCAAAACGGACGCATATGACCAGTACTAGAAATTCGCAATTAATGAAATCCATTCATCTCTGGAATATAAATAAACGTACCAGTTTTCGTTTTTTTTTAAATGGTTTTTTTTATTTTTTTTTTGGAAATTCAATAAACGAAAAATTTTCAAATCGATTTTTCTAGAAGACGGTGTATTCTACCGACTTAAAGCAAGAATAATAATAATAATAATAATAATAATAAAGGCCTTTATTCATTCTATAATATTATTCACATAATGAATATTAGTTTAGAAAAAAGCTCCAGGCGAGTTTCAGTTCAGGAGATGTATAATGCGGGGCAGAATACATGTCCTGTCTGTTCAGCTAACCTGGGCAAAACAAATAATAAAAAAAAATATCTAGGATTATGTATAATAGGTTACCTACTAACATTTAAATAAAAATAAATCAAAATGTAACATTAATTAACTTTAGTTTACCAATATGCGCTTTGAATGTAAGCTCTACTCATACCATGTCAGCCAACTCTACCTATGCAATATTTCCTAATTTTTCAATAACGAACCTTCTAAATTTGTTTTGAGTAAAATTAGTACCAGTAGTATATTTATTCATAACTTCGGTTATTTGATATGTAAAAGACCGCTTGTATTGCTGTGTACGATGATAAGGAATAGAAATGGTGTTTTTATGTCTTATGTTAATATTGTGTACGGAATTTTATTTTATTATAGAGATACGGGGTTTTGAAAATAATAATTTTTTGGAATTGACAAGCTGAATGTACCGGGTGTCCTAATAAGAATGGCTCTCGGCCATATCTCAGGAACCGTTTATAGTAGAGCTTTGAAATAAAAAATTTTATAACAAAAGTTGCCTCAGGAAAAGCCTGGAAATTATTTTCATAATTGTGGGTCCACCGCTAGAGGGCGTAATTGAATATCAAAAATAAAAAAATCAAAATTTTACAAAATTTTACTAATGAAGGGGCACTGGAAATCCGATGATTGTATTCTTCATCAAATTCTGCGCATATTTAATTTAACAAGTTTAACTCTACCTTTGCAAATAAGAGGTGGGGGTGAGTGGGGACCTTGTTATGAAAAAATGGCTGTAAGTTCGGTTCTGCTAAATCAAATTTTGTAAACTGGGTCTTGTTGAAGAGAGATCTTTTTCTTCAATGTAAGCGGGATAATTGTGAACCATCCTAATAAGTAATAAGCCAGCTGGGAGGCGTTATTTAATTTTTTTCAGAAATCTAGTTTTCTTTGGAAAATATTAAATAAAGGATGTATTTTTGCTCATACTTTATAAAATTAGATTAAATTAGCAATAGAATAGCGAAAACCGCATGCCGATACCTTTTTTCTATCTCAAGATATCTCCAGAAACGTGTAAATTTTATATATAACTGCTACTATCACCGGTAAGCTAAGTTAATGAAAAGTAGTGTGCTGTGGAAAAAAACAAAATAACATTTTCCAGATGTCAACGTATAAAAATATAATTAATTAAAACAGCAATATAAAGAGAGACAATACTAATAAAATTAAATATAACACAGAACAAAAAGAGCTACTTAGTGACGACCTAAATATTCAAATTGTTGCCCATCATACACTACTCTAGGATACATTATCCAGAGAATACTAAACGCCATTCAAAGCATATCGAAAGCAGAAATTGAGACTGCTGTTCAATCTACTCTTGAAAGAGTAAATGTTTGCAACGAAAATGATGGGCAAAAATTTGAACGTTTATGTCATCACTAAATAGTTGTTTTTATTTCTTTGTAAAGAGGAAAACTGACAGAGTGTGTTGCGACATTATGAGTGAAATAAAAAAATGTAACAGAAAAAGATAAAAACTGAAGACGGAATTCAACCCAACGTGAAAAAGATTAAACGTAAGAAGAGATAGAGAAATTTCTGTCAAAATTTGGTATTTATGACCCTTAAAATAACACCAAATGCTAAAATTTATTAGCCTGTGGATAGTGTGGATGTCTCGTCAGCCGAGGGTATGATCAGTGGCGTGGTAATTTTATGGTCAAACTACGTTTTGTTCTAATTTTTATCATTGTGAGAATTAAAAAAACCAACTAATATTTTTATCTCCACCACTGAGAGCGGTCAACTTTTTGGTTGCCTGTATTCTTCGGGACATTTTATCACAAAGTGTAAATATTACTAATTTTACCGTCTTGTGGGGTATCTGCGTTCTCTTTCTTTTCCACTATTATACAGGGTGTCCCGAAAAGAATGGTCATTAATTATACCACACATTCTGGGGTCAAAAATAGTTCGGTTGAACCTAACTTACCTTAGTACAAATGTGCTCATAAAAAAAGTTACAGCCCTTTGAAGTTACAAAATGAAAATCGACTTTTTTCAATATATCGAAAACTCTCAGAGATTTTTTATTGAAAACGGGCATGTATCATTCTAATGGCAGGACCACCTTAAAACAAAATTATAGTGAAATTTGTCCACCCCATAAAAAATTTATGGGGATTTTGTTCCCTTAAACCCCCCCAAATTTTTGTGTCCGTTCCAATTAATTCATTATTGTGGTACCATTAGTTGAACACAACGTTTTTAAAAATTTTTTGCCTCTTAGTATTTTTTCGATAAGCCAGTTTTTATCGAGATGCGGCTTCCTTTTTACTATATTTACATAAAAAATTTATGGGGGTTTTGTTCCTTTAAACCCCCCAAATGTTTGTGTACGTTCCAATTAAACTATTATTGTGGTACCATTAGTTAAACGCAGTGTTTTTAAAACTTTTTTGCCTCTTAGTCTTTTTTTGATAAGTCAACTTTTATCGAGATGTGGCTTCTTTTTCAAAATGTACCAAAAAATTCAAGTTATAAATAAATTTTCAGATTATTAACAGGTGTCTTATAAATCATACTGAACCATATACAAATAGGTGGTGGATTCGACAAATATTCAAAATATCTCGATAAACACTGGCTTATCAAAAAAGTACTAAGAGGCAAAAAAGTTTTAAAAATATTGTGTTTAACTAATGGTGCCACAACAATAATTTAATTGGAACGTACATAAAAGTTTGGAGGGGTTTAAGGGAACAAAACCCCCATAAAATTTTTATGGGGTGCACAAATTTCACTATAATTTTTTTTTAAGATGTTGCTGTAATAAAAATTCCTCATGTCCATTTTCAATAAAAAACCTGTAGGAGTTTTCGATTTATGAAAAAAAATCAATTTTCATTTTGTAACTTCAAAGGACTGTAACTTTTTTTGTGTGCACTATTGTATATAGGTAAGTGAGGTTCAATCAACCTATTTTTGACCCCAGAATCTGTGGTATAATTTATGACCAATCTTTTCGGGACACCCTGTATATATTATATCTCTCTTTGCCGACGTTTAAATTAGGACCCACTTGAATCTCGCTTCAACACGCGCCTCGACCTCGTCGTGAGAATTCTCCATAATAGGGCTTTTCAACGCTTCTCATTTGTTTCGAGCCTCTGTCATATGCCGTATAATCCGTGTATAATATTAATATACGAGATATGAACGAGGCTCGAAACAAATGAGAAGCGTTGAAAAGACCTAATATACGTTGACAGCTGGAAAATGTTTCTTTGTTGTTTCCATAGCACACTACTTTTAATTAATTTTGTTTACCGGTGACAGTAACAGTTATGTTTTTAAATTTACACGTTTTGTAAGATATCTCGAGATAGAAAAAAGATATTAACATGCGGTTTTCGCTATTCTGTTGCTAATTTTATCTAATTTTGTAATATGGTATTAAAAATGCATGTTTGTATTTAATATTTTCCAAGGAACACTAGATTTCTGAAAAAAATTAAATAACGCCTTCTAGCTGGCATATTACTCAGTAAGTTGGTTGGAAATCAGAACTTTTACATTGACGAAAAAGATCTGTCTTCAACAAGACCAAGTTTGCAAAATTTGATTAAGCAGAACCGGACTCACAGCCAGTTTTTCATAACAAGGTTCCCACTCACCCCCACCTCTTATTTCCAAAGGTAGACCTAAACTTGTCAAATCAAATATGCGTAGAATTTTATGAAGAATACGACGATCGGATTTCCAGTGCCCCTTCATTAGGAAAATTTTGTAAAATTTAAATTTTTTAATTTTTGATATTCAATTACGCCCTCTAGCGGTGGTCCCACAATTATGAAAATAATTTCCAGGCTTTTCCTGAGGCAACTTTTGTTATAAAATTTTTTATTTCAAAGCTCTACTATAAACGGTTCCTGAGATATGGCCGAGAGCCGTTCTTATTGGGACACCCGGTACATGTCTTCTATGTTTCATACTTAACCACCCTGTTTCTTTAAGTTTGTAACTAATTGCTTGATATCTACGGATACCATGTATCAAACGCAGACAAGAATTTTGCATTTTTTGTATCCGATAACTGTCACGTTCTGTGATACAGGAATTATAAATGGTATCACAGTAATTAAAGTGTGATAACACCAAAGTATCACAGAGCAATTTTTTTAATTTTTTAGTAAATATATGACGAGATTGGAATAAAAACTTCAGGTTCAAATAACTTTTCTGCAAACACTTGGCCACATGACCACCAAATCTTAGGTTTTGATCTATATGTAAACCTAAGTTTTTCACAGTTTCCTTAAACTCTATTGAAGAATTATCGATGGTGATCATGTGAGCAAAGTCTCTCAGAAAGATTTCTCTCCGCGCCGCTGAACCAAACACTATGCCTACCGACTTGTTGTTATTAAGTCGAAGACAATGGCTAGTCGAAAACTGAGAAACTCTTTCTAAATCATAGTTGATTGCTGCCACTGCCTGTTCGGACTCATCAGGCTTAAAAGATAAATATATTTGAGTATCATCAGCAAAATAGTGTTGGTTACAAGAGAGAAAGTTTGCAGGAAAGTTTGAATTGTAAATACTAAACAATTTGGGACCCAAAGTAGAGCCCTGTGGTACCCCTTTATTTGTATTAAGATAGTTTGATGTCCTACCGTTGTAATGAACAGCTTGACTTCTATTACTGAGATAACTAGATATCATATCCGATGCCCGCTGAGACATACCAATATACTTAAACATTGAAGTTAATAGCGAATGATCAAGCGTATCAAATGCTTTCGAGTAATCCAGAAGTATCAGCACTGTGATTAAACCATTATCGCAGGCATCAAATATGTCATCAGTTATCTTTAACAAGGTACTAGTACAGCTGTGATCCCTTCTGAAACCAGACTGATTTTCTGGTAGAACTTTATGTTGACTCAAGTGAACATGTAGTTGCTGATTCAGAATTTTCTCTAGTATCTTTGAGAAAGTGGGCAGTATACTAATTGGTCGGATTTCGTTATATCCTGTCGGATTAGTTGTTTTCGGTACCGGTATAATTTTTGCAACTTTCCACATTGACGGGAACTCGGCTCTTAGAATGCAAGCATTAATAATGTGTGTCAAATAAGGCAATAAAAAGGGAAGGCACATATTAATTGTTAGTATATTTATTTTATCATATCCGGTAGCAGCACTCTTTATACTTTTGATGACATTTAAAACGTCACTTTCTTCAACACGTGAAAAATTTGCTTCCACGTCCACACGACAATTATGACTATAAAAGTTTTTAAGTGTTAAATTAGGATTCATATTGGGAACACAATTTATAAAGTAGTCATTCATTGCAGAAATATCACTTAAATTTTCTGACAGTTGCGTATTGTTTTGAGTTTCTCTACCAAGACCTATAACTTTTAAGGATTTCCAAAGATCATTCCCGTTTTTATTATCCAATTTTTTTGAATAGAAAGCCTTTTTTTCTCTTCTGACAGCTAAAGTAAACATATTTCTAATTGATTTGTATTCCTCCCAAGTTTGGATGTTTTTGTATTTCTTGTATAAACTCAATACTTTGTCCCTTTCTTTTTTCATAATACGTAAAGTGTCAGTCATCCATGGTGCATAATTTTTCGAAATTTTATAGGTTACATAGGGAGCATGACGATCCAGTAAGCATATTATATTATTGGTAAGAAATTCGACTTTATCATGAAGACCCTCAATATCAAAAATATTTCGCCACGGTAGAGATTGTAATTGCTCATAGAATATGGTCTGATTTATCGCCTTAAAGTTTCTTACAGTCTTATAAACAATTTCTTTCTTTTTAATCTCTATATTTATATTAGATATTAACAACTCGTGGTCACTAAAATCAACACATTCCACGACAACATCAAGAATTGTTCTTCGTTTTGTAGTTAAAATATAATCAATTAGGGTTGCCGTACTAGATGTAATTCTAGTCGGCTGATCTATGACTTGATGTAACCCCATTGTTTCAAAAAAATCACAGACAACTCTAGTATCAGGGCAATCAGTATTTAACAAATTAACATTGAAGTCACCAGTACAATAAAATGTTTCAATCAACGGCAAAACATCAGATAGAATATTTTCAAACTCGTCAAAAAAATGTCGGACATTAAATTTAGGTGGTTTGTATACAACACAGAATCCATACGATTTATTACTTACGAACAATTCCAAGCAAAGGTGTTCAATACTGTTATTATTTGTTTGTAGAACTTTATATTTAATTTGAGATCTAACATAGAATGCCACACCTCCCCCATTTCCATTTCTATCCCTTCTTATCACATTATACCCATCTATACCTATATCCTTGTCGGTAATGAAATTTGTAAGCCAAGTTTCACTAACTGCTAGTACATCAAATTTTTTTAAGAGAACACAGTTTTTGAATTCAATGAAATGTGCAGTAAGTGATCTTACATTAATATGACCAAAAGTAATCATAATATAAAAAGAAGAATTTATTTATATCTAATTTAATATGAGAATAATAATTATATCGCACTAATAGGTAGAGGCATAATATTTAAATTTGTAGAACTGTACATTTATTTTTACAATAATAAATAAACAGAAACAAGTAATTAATGGGAAAACAAACAAAAAAAAACTAGGACTCTACGTAAAGTTTGTGTTTTTGATTGTCAAAAATGGCACATAGTTGGCCCCACAGCTCAACTTTTTGTTAATAGCAAGAAATCAACAAATAAATTTTTTTACTCACTGGTTAAATTATGATTTAGTCTTCCATATCCAAACTCGTGATTTGTTTCTTTTCACCACCGACACTTGCAAAAATTTGGCCTTTCCACGACCAACAGCACTTATAGCCAAACTTGTCACACGCGTATTTATAAAGAGCTTGATTTTCTCTTGTGAGGAGTTCCATCATAAGAAGTCCACTGCCTTTCAATTTTGTTTTGTTTGTGAACACTAGATCACGCTTCCACTTGTTTATAAACATAACTGCCGTTGGTCGAGGTTTCCTTTGACTGACAGCTCGTTCTTGTTTTTTGCCAATTCGATAGCAAAAATTAATATCGTTTTCGGATATTTGTATGTTTAATTTATTACTAATGATTTTTGCTACCTGTTGATGTAGTTGTTCTTCACTCTTTGGAATATTGTTAAACACAATACCGTTTAGCAAGTAGTTCTGATGTTGATATTCCATCCTTTTTTTAGAGGAATTAGACGTGTCTCTTAGTTTTTCTATCTCGCTTTTGATACTGTTAAGGGATCTATTAAAGTTATCTTCCAGCATTTTAATTCTTTCTAAGATATTCTTACTACTGGAATTGGGTTTGGAACTCTCATCCATATTTTTAGTACCTTTTACTACTATCATACCTCATAATTTAATAATCCAGTGTCAAAAATGTTTAAAAGTTAAAGACATAAAAGTTATGCGATAAAATAACCGTTGCCTACCCAAAACGGACGCCTATGACGGGTACTAGAAATTCTCAATAAATGTAATCGATTTATATCTGGAAGATAAATATGCGTACCAATTTTCATTTTTCTAAATGAAAGCGTTCTGGAGTTATTTAAGAAAAACTAATTACAAGACGCCATTTTCAAAGAGCTCTAGCTCCCTTAGGAAGCATTTTCGGACTAGAAGAATTAGGCTAAAATATCTTAAATTTATCTGAAGAATCTTCTGTGTTCGTTTGTTTGTAGAGTTTCTGGACACCCTGTATACATTCTTCTTTTTGTCTCAATTAATTTAATTAAAAAAAAATTTGGGCACCCTGTATAAATAATTATGTTAATGTTTATATTAGTGAATAGATAATTAAATAACCTTTCAAATGAGCTAGCACACTACCCCTATTCATATTTAAAAAAATCATCCATTGCGTCATCACGCCCAGATGGATGACGTCACTAGTATGGTATATATGCCAAAAAAAATATAATTTGAAAATAAAAATCGACCTGATTCGTAATTTATCTCCAGAGTCGCCCATTCTCGAGAAAATTAATTTATTCCAATTCAAACGTCCTTACTGTACCTATAACTTCAGAGACTTATATCTTAAAACCATGATTTTTTAAAGCTACGTGCCCATTGAGTATTTTGTTCTACATATTAAGGACTACCAGAACCCAAAGTTTCAGAGCATTTGACAGAGAGCCATTTCCCGTATTAAGGTTTCTGCGGGGTTCTTTGGCATACACTTACCGAATATGTCAAAGAAAAAAAGTGATAATGTGCCGATGTGTGATTTTGCCCTGGGGGTGAGTTTCACCGCCGTTTGAAAAAACCGTTTTTTCCCATATGAAATAGATTCGATCAGACTTATGAAACCTATAACTTAAAAATTAGAATTTTCCCAGATATGAGGTCTACACCATTAGATGCGTCTAGAGTCTACCTACAAACGCTCAGTTATTGACGAAATTCGTAGATTGAAATTTTGAATAATTGTCGAAAAACCAACATTTTTAAAGTTTAGTTTTTCAGTTTTTCGGCTATACTGAGCCGTCTGTATGTCTAATCCTGACCACTTAGGCACCATTTGAAAGCTTAACCCAACGCTATTCATTTGATGTATTTGCGGTTTTCATGTCTCTCCTTGGAGCGAAGATAATATACAGGATGTTTCATTAACAATTGTCCATATCGTAACTGGAGGAACCTTAGCACAAAATACGAAGATTTAACACAAAACACTTAAATAAAATATTCTTCCTTACCGAGATACAGAGTTTTATTACAAATGTTCTAAAATGATTTTAGCCCATGGTTAAAGCACCTTTTAATATTTTTTGTTCAAACTTGACCCACAGTTTACACATGCTAGGGTACTTTTACTAGTTTTAAAATATAGTTTTCCGCTGTTACCAGAGGCGTGCTGTAGGGATATATACTTTCTTTTCGCCCCTTTTCCCCCTTACAATCTACGCCACTGTCGTAATAATCATTTCAGCATGTTCTTTTGCTTCTTCGTTACTTTTTACGTAAATATTATTCTTTGTCTCAATGCGATAGAGTAAGTAGTTTTCAAGTTATTTGCGTTTTAATGTAATGGATTCAATAATATATGTATTTTAAACACATAATCTTATTGAATGTAGTTTAAAGTACATAGTCTTATGGAATCCATTATCTTTAAATGCAAATAACTTGAAAACTACTTACTTTATCGCAATGAGACAAAAGAATGCGGAATGGGACGGTTCGATGCCGCCGGTTCATCGCCGGCCGTTTCGATGCCGCCGGCTCATCGCCAGTCCATTTCATCGCCGTCATATCTCACATTTCCTAGAATTCCTAATTAATACTAAAAATAACTAATAATTGTAACTGTCGAAAATTCGGAAATATATCAGATAGCGATTAATTGACTGGCGATGAAGCGGCCGGCATCGGCGTCGAACTGGCGGCATCGAAACGGCGGCGATGAAACGTCCTAGACCCAAAGAATGATATTTATGTAAAGAGTAACAAGGAATCAAAAAAAATGCTGAAATGATTATTACGACAGTGGCGTAGAATGTGAGGGGGAAAAGGGGCGAAAATGAAGTATAAATATATCCCTACAGCACGCCTCTGGTAACAGCGGAAAACTATCTTTTAAGATTAGTTAAAGTACCCCAACATGTGTAAACTGTTTGTCAAGTTTGAACAAAAAAATATTAAAAGGTACTGGAACAATGGGCTAAAATCATTTTAGAACATTTTTGTAATAGAACACTCTGTATCTCGGTAAGGAGGAATATTTTATTTAAGTGTTTTAGGTTAAATCTTCGTATTTTGTGCTAAGGTTTCTCCAGTTATGATATGGACAATTGTTAATGAAACGCCCTGTATACCTCCAAAAAATATGCCGTTTTGTACCTATAGCTGGCTATACTCAAGTCCTATAGCTGCCTTATGGGTGATCAAAAGTCACAAATTACACCGGTTCTGCATCGGCACCCCCTCTTGAAACACAGCAAAAATTCAGATCCTTGTAACTTTTCCACATACATACAAATACATACATACATACAAACATTTTCCCCTTTTTAAATAGAAATTGAGTCAAATTTCGGAGCTCGCTAACTTTTGAATGACCTAACCGATTTTCAAAATTAGACATGTGTTGGAAAGGTAATGATCAGTACTATCAGAAACAGCAAAGGTCGGAATTAAACTTTCTAAATGTTTGGGAGTTTTGGGGACAAGAACGAAAAACAGACCCTAAATGGGAAGGGCCGTAAAATCCACACCCTTAGGCCAAAATGGATGTTTGACATATGGATGGACGAGTCTTTTCCTAAACTTTAAGATGGGATTTGGCCCACTTTTCAATTCAGTCAGATTTAGAAAATCGAAAGTTTCGTGTGTACATAGTGTCGCATGTAGTCTAGTGGATTGTGCGCCACTGGCGAGAACTGCCGTTTTCTGGGATACTTTATTAAGTGTCGGAACGTTACAGAATCCGAAATTCTAGTACACATTACTAGAAAAGCATAAGAGAAAGGGAAGTCAATTAGATAAAATTTAAATCGTTAGCTTACAGATCAAAGCCAGTTTAAATTTTGTTTGAAATTTAATTCATACACAAAATCGTACAAAAGTATTAAACTCACATTACGTTACGACTAGCAATCCAAAGTAAAGTATGCTAAAAAATTGACCCGGTTTTTCATTTACGGCTTGAAGCCGTAATGGTAGGGGAGCAAAGTATGCTAAATTTGCAATCACTCGAGCGCTTTGGGGACCTATTGGGTTGTGAAGAGTAGGTCCTAAAACCAAAAAAAGTTAAGTAAAGTTTTCCATTTTCGTGGAGACTTTCCATTTTTAATTTAATTTCCCATTTCCAACAATCGTTTTTTCCGATTATAGCGCCATCTATTCATAATTCGAAAAAATGTCTCGAATAAAAGTTGCTTATTTTTACGTAAAGAATTCAAATCTGCAATGAAAATTTGGGGGTCCCATTTAAGATTTTAAAGTATCCCCCGCCCCACCTCCGTGGGGGTCGTGTTTGGTACCATACAATATTATTAATAGTAAACAGACATAAAAATAACATAAACCTTACGCCAATCAATAATTATTTATTTACATCATTATCATGTATTGGTAACAAATGAGAAAATTATTTATTTTACAAAATAAAAATATTTTGTAGAAATTAACTCCACAAAATTTTATGAGATTAGTAGACACTCCCACTATTTCTAATAATTCTTCTTTTTTTAATGAAAGATTAAGTTGATTTTAGCAGTTAATAGTGTGAGGTAGGAATTATTGTGTTGTATGTTTCCTATTCCGAATATGTCAAAGTGAATCTCGGTAGAGCGAATTCAGATTACCAGGTTTCTGCCCATATAATAATCTGACGCGCTCGAGTAACTGCAAAAATCCCCGCTTGGGCTCCCCTACCATAAGTTAATTAGATAAAATTTAAATCGTTAGCTTACAGATCAAAGTCAGTTTAAATTTTGTTTGAAATTGAATTCATGCACAAAATCGTACAAAAGTATTAAACTCACATTACGTTACGACTAGCAATCCGAAGCAAAGTAAAACGTAAATCCTGCTTATTAATTAACCCGGTTTTTCATTTACGGCTTGAAGCAGTAAGTACATCTCGAAAAACAAATTAAAAACAAGCTTATATACACCCCCAGCATCCAGCATCCCGACCGCAGGCAATTAGAAGCATCCGACCTTTTCCGGAAGACATCCCGAAAGTCAATTATAACTCCGTCGGTTGCGAACTGTAGACACTGAGAAATCGGGCCTTGCACATATTATATATAGAACAGTGATTAATAAACCCGCCCCGGCGTAAACCCTCGACCCTATTCACAAAACCGAACGATTCGATGGCAATGGCAATGACAATGTGGGACATGGGATAGGGCGTTTCTGCTTCTTGGACTATCCGGATGGGATCGTTGTTCCTTCTAGCCGGATGGGATGCACAACTATTATCAGGAATTAATGCGATCGAAAACAGAGATGTATAAGTTGCCTCCTACTAGAGGAAATATCGCCTTTGTTAATATCGACAACATTAGATTGAGATAACAGATAACATTAATCGAAGTAAAGAATACCATAAGAAGTAAAATAAAAATGTATACCATTTTTATTGAATTGCAATGCGAAGGCAAAACTGTCTTATTTTTCACTTAGAACAGAGAGCGCAAACCAGCACTCTAAATCGACGATTTTCAATTCTAATTGGAGTCATCATCAGGACTCTCCACCAAGTGACGAAACTCCGAGAGCTTATCCCCGCATTGCAACTGACGTTTCTGGAGTAGGCGTCTAGCGACATCTGGCAACTGAAAGTCAAAGTTTTCAACCTAATAGAAATGTTAAAAACATTGAAAAATATTAAAAATATTCCTAAAAGATATTTAATTGAAAACTTATTGGACCATTTTCCTGGTAACACGTCCATGGCCTCTAAAAATTGCAAGACAGATGGATGCTGAAGCGAAGAAAACAAGAGGGAATTTAAAACTTACAATTCACGACCCCGTCTGTTCAGCTGGTAAAGTTCAGTGAATTGTAAGTTTTTGAACTACCTATTGTCTTCTTCACTTCAGCATCCGTCTGGCTTGCAATTTTTAGAAGCCATGGAGGTGTTACGAGGAAAATGGTCCAATAAGTTTTTAATTAAATATCTTTTAGGAATATTTTTAATATTTTTCAATATTTTTAATATTTCTGTTAGGTTGAAAACTTTGACTTTCAGTTGCCAGATGTCGCTAGACACCTACTTCATCAACGTCAGTTGCAATGCGGAGATAAGCTCTCGGAGTTTCGCCACTTGGGGCAAAGAGCAGCAAACCTACGCCTCTCTGATGATGACTCCAATTAGAGTCGAAAATCGTCGATTTAGAGTGATGGTTTGCACTCTCTGTTCTAAGTGAAAAATAAGACAGTTTTGCCTTCGCATTGCAACTTAATAAAAATGGTATACATTTTTATTTTACTTTATATTAGTTTTACTCCTTTGAGAAACTAGGTCCATTTTCCGTTGGAATTTACCAGCTGAACAGACGGGGTCATGAATTGTCATCATCATCATCATCCAGCCTCAAAAGTCCACTGCTGAACATAGGCCTCCTCCCCTCGTTTCCACCCCCATCTATCCTGCGCCGCTCTCATCCAGTTTTTAATTACCTTTGGTAAGTCGTCAGTCCATCTGGTAGGCGGTCGACCGACGCTTCTCTTGTCTTCTCTTGGCCTCCGTTCCAATAACCTCTTCGTCCATCGCCCACCTGTCATTCTGACTATGTGTCCTGCCCATCTTCACTTCAACCTGGCTATCCTCTCGATGACGTCAGTCACCTTTGTTCTTTTCCTGATTTCTTTGTTTCTGATTTTGTCTCGCAGAGTTATTCCTAACATTGACCGCTCCATTCTTCTCTGCGTGACTCTTAGTTTGGCAGCCGAGGCTTTAGTTAAGGTAAGTGTTTAGTGTTTCTGACCCGTACGTCAAGACGGGGAGGACGCACTGATCAAATACCTTTCTTTTTAGTCATGTGGGCAACTCACTTTTAAAAGTTTCTCTCAGTTTTACAAATGCTGCCCACCCAAGACCGATTCTTCTCTTCAGTTTATGAGTCTGGTTATCCCTGCCCATCGTAATTTGATGTCCCAGGTATTTATATCTATCTACGAGTTCTATTTCCTTCCCACCAATACTGATGTTCTGGTTGGGCACCAAATTTGTCATTATTTTTGTTTTCGAGATGTTTATATTTAAACCTACATTTTCTGTAGCCACAACGAGTTCTTGTACCATCTCTCTTGCCATACCTAGATCCTCAGCTACTATGACTATATCATCGGCGAAACGTAAGTTGTTTAGGTATTCTCCATCTATTTTTATTCCCTTTGTCATCCAATCCAAACTCTTGAAAGCATGTTCTAAGACCGTATTAAAAAGTTTAGGTGACATTGGATCTCCTTGTCTAACACCCCGTTTTATTTTTATGCGATTACTCTTAGTATGTAATTTCACAGTGGTTGTTGCCTGTAAGTATATTTTGTGTAATAATTTTCTATACCTATAATCTAGCCTCCATTCTTTAAGCGCCTGTAATATTTTGCTAAGCTCAACTGTGTCAAAGGCTTTATGAAAATCGATAAAAACTAGAACTAGAGGTTTATTGTATTTCACTACTTTCTCTATTAGGGTTTTTATACTTTGTAGATGGTCATTTGTTCCGTAATTTTTTTGGAATCCTGCCTGTTCTCTTGGTTGATAAGTCTCTAACTTTCTTTCCATTCTCTTAACTATTATTCGCGTAAATAACTTATAAAAATGGCTGAGGAGGCTAATCGGTCTGTAATTCTCTAAATTGGCTTTGTCTCCTGCTTTGTGTAATAGAATCATAGTAGCGTTGTTCCAGTCTGTTGGAATATTGGCGTTGTGAAGGCAGATATTGAAAAGTAGTTTAATTTTTTCAAGTAATATATTTCCTCTAATTTTTAGTGCTTCTGATAATATTCTCTCTCTCGTCATCAATTGTAAGTTTTTGAATTCCCTCTTGTCTTCTTCGCTTCAGCATCCATCTGGCTTGAAATTTTTAGAAGCCATGGAGGTGTTACCAGGAAAATGGCCCAATAAGTTTTCAATTAAATATCTTTTAGAAATATTTTTGATATTTTTCAATATTCTTAATATTTCTATTAGGTTGAAAACTTAGACGAAATACCATAAGAACTTTAAAGAACAATAAATTTATTAGTCTAACGAAATTTTATTAGTCTAACCTTTAGAGGGGGTCAAAGTAGTGCAAATTTAAAATTCAACTGAATTCCGCCGTTACATTAGCCGCTGTCTTGATTTTTAAGGAGTCTTGACTCAATATCTTCACTATTTTCAACTTCTCAACAAAAATAGTAAGGATTGTAAAACTCGGAAATGCGATTTCCTCCAATTTCTTTTTAAAATTTTTTTTGTGCGATCAATATTTTCCGAGTTAAGGGGGAAAATAGCGAAAGGGGGAAGCATAATATTATTTAATAATTGTATCTCGTTTATTATTAACTTTACGACATAATTAAACATAAACAAAAATGAAGAGAACGATAATTTATATATAAACAAAACGGGATAATTCCCTAAAGTTGGCTATTGCGGCTATTTTGCAAGGACAGGGAGTTCACTGATGATGGACTGATAAGTCAGAAAACGTTTTGAACGTAATCCTTTTGGATTTTTTTAAATTTTAATTTTTTGTTAAAATAATATACAAATTACACCAGGGAGTGTTTTACTTCACGTTAAGTCATATATTGTATACAATTTTGATTTGTTTCATTTTTGGTAGCAGCACAGATTGTTCTTCGAAAAAACAAGCATTAATTTTGAGATACCCTGTATATTTGATTGAAAAACATCTAAGGCTATAAAGGTAATCTCCCGTCTGAATTGATGTTCATTAAGCCTGTATTCTAATACATGTTACAAAAAAATATAACTAAGATTATCTTCGATGGGACACTCAGTAATCTCTAATCTTCATCCGCTCGGTCCCTCCTGCATTGCCTTCCTCCGATATAGACAGTGTCTTGGGTGTTTGAAAAGGGGTTGAGTCTCCATTCATTGGAGTTCGGATCCGAGAGTAAAGTACGGAGATAAATCGTGGAACGAATCGGGATTTTTCCCGGGCCATTTTATAAATTGGGAAATTCATCGAGTTTTGTTTAAATCGTTCGGAAAAATTGGCGTGTTTCAGCATATTCTTGATTAAACGTTTTTTATGAGCTTCAGGCGGACGGATTATATCAATAACCGTTTAGATTGGTTTTTTTTGTACCCGAGACGGCAGGTTTAGATGAAATAGTATAATTTTTGTGTGAGTAATAAAACAAAATAATTTGATGTTACAAATAGAGGATATATAATTAATAATATCAAATAAGATGAACATGTGACGGGTAGTTCTTTCAAGACGACAGACTCAGTAAAACACAGGTTAAAACAAAATAAATATATTCAATGTAATTATGTTCAATTCAATTCAATTCAGTTTATTGATGTCAATATACAAAGTATTTACATAAGTCAAAGTCTTTTAAAATGCATCATTGAAATACATTGGCAAGCTAACACTAAATAAGTAAAATCTATAAAATTTTATCACCTAGTCTAAATACTTAACACAAAGTTAGAATATTAGCATAAAAACACAAGAGCACACAGAACATTTAAGAGAGCTGTAGGACTATCACAACAGGGTAGCCCCGAGATATTCCTCCTGAGGATAGTAAGCACCCACCAAAAGAAGTTCTTTGATTTTTATTTTGTATGTATCTAAGGGCAGTTCTCGAATTATTAGGGGTAATTTATTAAAGAAATGTATAGCCAGACATGATGGGCCATCTCTGCACCTCTCCAGCCTACGAAACTTTGGGGCAAGGTTCCCTCTAAAGCGTGTGTTAATATTATGAATCTGTTCATGAGTCTGGAATTTATGCATATTGCATTTTACATATATAAGATTATCATATATATACTGGCAAGGTAATGTTAATATTTTCCAATCTATAAAAACTTGTCTGCAATCGGCTCTATATGGCAAGCCTGCGACAATGCGAATGGCCCTTCTCTGCAGTCTGAATACATCCTTCGCTCCTGCACTATGGCCCCATGCGAGAATAGCATAGGAGATATGTGAGTGACACAAAGAAAAATATGCCTGCTTTAGTATGGAAGCGGAAACACACAGGATGAAAGTCCACGAAGCAAAAATGTATTTGATGATAGCTTTGCCACTAAAGAGGTGGTATGAGCATCCCATATCAGACCAGGGTCCAGCAGAACACCAAGAAATTTAGCACAGAATGCATTGTCCAGTTCATCAGGAATATTTCTAGTTGAAAAAAGTAAGGACTGTGTTTTGGTTGTATTGAGAAACAGCCTATTAGAATGGAACCATTGTTCTGCCTCCGACACTGAACCCCACGAACTCCCCACTGCTGTTACCAAATCCTTACTGCAGGATGAGATTGTTGTGTCATCTGCAAAGAGAGTGAAATGCGCAGTTTGACATGAAAGTGGTAAATCATTGATGTATATCAAGAATAATAAGGGACCCAACACAGAGCCCTGAGGAACTCCTATACGCAAGCATCCTCTCTCCGATTCAACACCTGCAAATCTCACCCTCTGGCAGCGGTCCGTCAAATAATTTTTTATCAATGATATACTGGAGATTGAGAAGTTATATTTAGTCAATTTAGCAGTAAGAATTTCGTGGGACACACAATCGAAGGCTTTACTTAGGTCGCAAAAGTTGGAAGACACATAGTTACCTTGTTCAAAAGCATCTTGGATGTATGTTACAAGATTCAAAATACCCTGAACAGTCTTCAAACCCTTTCTGAAGCCAAATTGAGATTCAACGAAGAGCCCGTTAGACTCAAAGAAACTTGCTATTTTTCCAGCAAGACATTGTTCAAATATCTTCGAGAATATAGGTAACAGAGAGATAGGTCTGTAATTAGACATTTGATCTGTCTCTCCCTTTTTAAAAACCGGAATGACCACCGCAGCTTTTAAAACTTCAGGAAAAACCCCTCAGCTATACATAAGTTTATGAGCTTGGTCAGAGGACATATTATTAGATTTTTATCCCTTTGATTAAGCTGACAGTTAAATTAAATGGGTCCTTACTTTTTTTATTTTTGAGAGAGTTCACAATATCTCTTACCTCATTAAAAGAGACTGGTTGGAATTCAAACATCTGTTCAGCATAAGGTGGTGCATAGTTGAGTGGGTCATTGTGGGGTGCAGGAGTACGGCTATGCAGCTCGGAGGCAATGTTTAGAAAATAATGATTAAATTGATCAGGTGTTATATTAGAATTAGTTTCAGTTTTTGTGATGCCTCTATACTCATTAATGATATTCCACATTGTTTTAATCGGGTTATGAGAGTTTGAAATTAGTTGGTCATTGGTAGCTTTCTTTGCTGCTTTTATTGCTGTCCGATATTCATTTTTAATATTTTTTATATATTCCTGTAGGTAATTTGGTGCATCAAGCTGTTTATTAAGTTCTATAAAAAATTGAATATTATCACGCATTAAACTCAAGCTATCATTAAACCAACTCACCACACCCGCCTGACCCTTTCTTTTAGAGTAAGACTTTTCCGGGAAACAGGTCAAGAATGCATTGGAAATGATGTGAACAAAATAGGAAAACTTATTATTCGCATTCATATTAGTGTCATTAATAAAGTCCCATGAAATGTCCTCTATCATAGAGAAGAACAAGTATCTTCCTCTCTCAGTGATGGGTCTAAAAAACACTTTTTGAGGATCAGAAAATTGTTCTCCTCCCATTAAGGTGAATTCCAGGTATATACCTCTATGGTCAGATATACCAGGATCAACAACTTGTAGCTGAAGGTTCTGTGTGTCCAAATTGGAAAAAACATTATCGAGACAGTTTTTCTGTCTGGTGGCTTCGAAATTATTTTGATGAAAACGGAAACTATGCATTAGGTTACATAATTCTGTACAGTGAGGAGAATCTGCATTAAAATGAATATTAAAATCCCCAAGAATCAAGATTTTCTTAGTAGGGTTAAGTGATTGTAAAGCTCCCTCCAGTACTTCAATAAAAACGTTAAAAGAGCCTGACGGAGGCCTATATACAGTCAATAAATATAACTTATATTTTTCAATATATGCACAACATAATTCAATCTGTCCCTGTATGGACAGATCTTTTACATTATGCCACTCTTTAAAGAGAATGTTTTTATTTATTAAAATGGCTGCTCCGCCTCCCTTACAGTTTGTTCGGCAGAAGGCTGAAGCTGGCAGAAAATTGGAGACTCTTAAGGACATGTATTCCAGATCTGATAGCCAGTGTTCAGCCAGACAGAGTGCATCCGGTTCTCTCCCAGTCATGAAAGCCTCCAGCTCATTAATCTTATTTTTTATGGACAAAACATTAATAAATAAAACCTTAAAACTAAATTTTGAATAAAATGTCTTATTATAATTTATATTATTTTTGTCTTGCGCAGGACTTACACTTTCCAGTGGTGAGTCTCCATAAACCCCATTCAAAGCTATTTTGGTAGAGTGGGGCGCTGCAGGTTTATAAAATGGTTTATTAGAGCACCATTTGGCCAAAGTTCATCATCCATGAAGGTGACTTTGTGATTTGAAGGGACGCCCACCTTAAAAGAACTACAGTGGTTGTCTTTTTTGGTTCGTAGTTTATAACATTGAATTCCATTGGTAATTTTTAATTGTTCTAAATACTCCCTGACATCCTTGGCTTCAGTCTTTGGATCGAGACCGGATATAAATATTCACTCCAATGGATATGAAATTGCGGCTTTTAGAGTGCAGTCATTACTTCTGCCCAGTTTAGGAGCGGGCCTAGTATCCTTACGTGAAGGATGCTTTTTTTCTTGGATAGCACCTTATTCCATTCATATTTTTGATTTTGGTTATGTTTATTTTCATTTATTGTCTCTGTCACATCATCGTTTGTTTTGTCAAAAACTTCATCTGTCACTACTTCTTCTTCTACCCGCATGATTTCCGTGGCTATTCCCAGAGATACATGGGTGTTGGGTTGCAGACTTGTTCCTACCGTGTTGTCAGTCACGTCGCGGCTGTTGTCGCGATCTCTGGCTTTAGTAATACGAACTAAGTCTGCTTCATCTGTATTTCCATCTACATTGGTAGATTTCTGCACTGTTGGATTATCCGTGGTCTGTATTGTTGACGGTGGAATCGGAGCGAGGAAAGGACTTTGACCTTGTTTACAAGTAGAATTGTTGTTGTTTTTTTATGTACAGATAAAAAAAAAACAAAATACAATTCTCTTTATCGTCCCGTTGCAGCGAAGTCCTCCCCCGGATAGACGTCTGTAAAAGAAAAGCAAAATTAATGACAAAATGAAATATCCTTACATCTCACTGCAGTGTAAGTTGCAAAACAGTACAGTCACGCGATTAAAATATATAAATTTATCGGGAGCTCGTTCACTTCACTTGCTACCGTTTAATTATGAGCCGCGAATTATTTCAACACGGTACACCTCGCTGCTCAAGTCGGCCTGCCTCAGTTTGCGAGATCACGTCAGTACGGCGTCTCGCTACTCAGGTCGGCCTACCTCGCTCACTTCGCTTGGCTGGTAGTGGAGCCCAGGGCTGTCGCTTCAAGACTGGAGAATCTCTGTTCGCTTGCCTCCTTAAGTATCCCTCTGCCTGTCCTGTTTTGGAGAAGTGGAAATGAGTGGGGCTTCTGCGCGGATTGTGGAACTCGTACGGTTCTAGTATTCGTGCGTGTTCACGGCGTATCATTACAAGCATTAAAATATTTCAAATTGATTCTTCTTCATGTACCATATCCTTTCAGAACGTTGATTACCATCATATATATAGTGGCTAAAACACCCCCGTGGGGGTAGCGCCGCCTTTACAGGCTCTCTAGATCCATGTTTTCGAGGTGGATCAGTCCTCCGTTCTTCTCTTTCTTAAACTGCATTACATATCCGGTTCCAGCTCCTTCTGTCTCTTGCTTTTTCTTCTGCATTTCTAATACCCATGCCCTCTAGATCTCGCTTCACCTCTTCCAGCCATTTGGACCTCGGTCTTCCTCTTCGTCTCCTTCCGGCCGGAGACCACTTTGTCACTATGTTTATTATCGCTTCTTCTCCTGCTCTCCATACATGCCCAAGCCATCTCAATCTTTGTCTCTTTATTCTCCTGACTATATCTTGTCCCTTCAATTCCTCATTTATTTCGTTATTTCTTCGACTCCTGTATTCACCCTCTGCTGTTTTTATTGGTCCTAATATTGCCCGAATTATTTTTCTCTCAGTTCTTCTCAAATTTTCTTCGTCTGTCTTGGTCATTGTCATCACTTCTGCTCCATACATTAATGTCGGTCTAATTAACGTTTCATAGAGCCTTAATTTAGTAGTTTTTGTTAATATTTTGCTTTTTATCATTTTTTTGTTGGCTTGGAATGCTCTATTTATTGCCAATGTTTTCTCTTTTATTTCGTTTTCTCTTGTTCCATCACTTGACAGCATGACTCCCAGGTACTTATATTTACTTACTTCTTCAAATTTGTATCTTCCCACTTTAACCTCTCTATTAGTAGGATTTTTCCCTAATCTTAAAATTTTTGTTTTGTTTTCGTTAATACTCAGACCCACTGTTTTTCCTTCTTGAATGAGTTCCTCTACCATTTGCGTTAATATATCTCTTCTCTTTGCCATTATCACAACGTCATCGGCATATGCTACAATTTGACCTCCTCTATTTCTGAGTGTACCTTTGTTCATTTTTCTGGTAATATATTCTATTGCCATGTTGAATAGTGTTGTGGATAAACCATCACCCTGCCTCACTCCTTTGTTTGTTTCAAACTCTTCTGTTTCCCCTATTTGCGTTTTTACACTCGCTCTGGTATGGCTCATCGTCATTTTTATAAGTTTTCTTAATTTAAGCGGTACCTGTAGCATTTTTAATATTTCCAATAGTTGGTTTCGTTTGATGGAATCAAAAGCTTGTTTAAAATCTACGAAAAGTATTTCTAAGTTTATGTTAGCTTCGTTCGCCTTCTCCATTATTTGTTTTAGTATGTATATCGCATCTATTGTGGATTTTCCTTTCCTGAATCCACACTGATATTGACCAATCTTATTCTCTGCTGCTTCTTGTAATCTTCTTTGTATTATGGTTGACAATACCTTATATACTGTACTCAGTAATGTTATTCCCCTGTAATTTTGACATTCTTGTTGGTTTCCCTTTTTATGTATCGTTATTATTTGGCCTGTTTGCCATTCTTTTGGCATTTTTTCTTCTTTCCAGATGTTTACTATCAGTTTGTGTATTTCCCTATGCAACGGTTTCCCTCCTAGTTTTATGAGTTCGCTGTTTATGTTATCTTTTCCGGGTGCTCTTCCGTTTTTGTTATTTTTAATTATTTCAATTACTTCTTCGAGTGTTGGCTCCTTCATTCCATTATTTTCCCACTCTTCCTCCATTTCTGTAATCTCTTCTGTTTCATTTTCTGCCAGTAACTCCTTGAAGTGTTCCATCCAGACTTTCATATATGGTTGATCTTGTGTTACTATTTGCCCTTGTTTATTTTTAACTCCATTTACTTTTGGTTTGAAACCTCTGTTCTGTTCTCTGATTTTTGTGTAGAATTTCTTGGTGTTCTGAGTCTTACTTTCCGCCTCAATTTCCTCCAACTGACTATCCATGAATTTTCTCTTTTGTTCTCTTATTACTTTGTTGCTTGCCTTTCTTTTTTGCTCGTACATGTCTCTATGTTCATTTTTGTGAGTCCGCATCCACTGATTTCGTGCTTTTACTTTTTCTTCAACTGCTTCTTTACATTCTGTATTGAACCAGTCCTTCTTTCTTGTAATTTGCTTCGTCCCTAATGTAGTCTCAGCCGTGTGGTTAATTGCTTTTTTAATATCACCCCATATTTCTTCGACATCATCTCTTTCCTTATTCAGTGCGGCAATTCTTTTACCTATTTCATGTTCATACTTTTGTATCTCTTTTGCTTCCTTCAATTTTTCGATATTCCACCTCTTGTTCCTCTCTTTCTGCCTTCTCATTACTTTCATCTTTTGTCTCAGCTTTGCTACCACCAGGAAATGGTCTGAGTCTCCGCATGCACCTCTGTAGCTTCTCACATCCATTATACTTGATTGTCTTCTTTTCGATATTAATATGTGGTCTATTTGTGACTCTGTTTTTTGGTCTGGAGAAACCCATGTGACTTTGTGTTTTCTTTGATGCTTGAACATTGTACTGCTGGTAGACATATTATTTCCTGTCGCCATATTGCATATTCTGTGCCCGTTGTCATTCGTTTTCTCATGTATTGTATGTTTGCCTGCTATTTGCTGTATATAATCCTCCTTTCCTATTTGTGCATTAAAATCGCCCAATATTAATATCACATCTTCTTTTGGTATTTTTTCTAGCTCTTCTTCCATAGTGTCGTAGAAATGATCTTTTTCCTCCTCTTTCGCATTTTCTGTCGGTGCATAAACATTTAGTAGGGATATGTTTGCCTGTTTAGCTTCAATCCTTAGGTAAGCTATTCTTTTGTTTATTAGTCTGACTTCCATTATTTTGTCTCTCATATTTCCAATTACTATGAATCCTACCCCATGTTGTCCTTGCTTTTCTTCCCCTGAGTATATGAAGGTACTATTCTGTTGATCTATTTGTCCTTTCCCTTTCCATCTAATTTCCTGCAGTGCTGCTATTTCCACCTTATACTGTATCAGAACTGATGTAATTTCTTCCAGTTTTCCTGCTCTAAGTAATGTTCTTATATTCCATGACGCTATTCTTATAACACCTCCCTCTCTTTTTTTCTTTTTTGTATTACCCTTTCTTTCTTTCTTTTTGCTAATCTTGCTTGTTCTCATATCCTTTTGTATCATTGCCTTGTCCATTTTTCGTGCCATTGTCGTCATAATGTGTTTCCGTTCCAATTCTAGTTTTTTAATGTTTGATTTTCGTTTACTTTCTTTATTTTTTCTCTTGGATCTAGTTCTGTGTCTCCGTTTGGTGATCTTTCACTCACTGTTCTCGTTCCAGTTTTATTCTTTGTAGTTTCTGTCATATTATCATCTCTCAAATCTTCGGAATCGCTGTTCCATCTTTTGACCTGGTCTATATCGTACTCGTCTCCGTTAATTATTAACTTATTATATTTTATCTTTGCGTTGTACCCTTTCATCCTTGCCTCTTTCATGTGTTTTATAAGTGTTTTGCGTTGTTCGATTACGGTTTTTGGATAGTCTTCGTTAACAAACCATTTCGAGCCTTTTAATTTCCATGTAGCTTTAGATTACCATCATAGCTATCTTAATTTTATTCACTGCCGCCCTAAATAGCATGCTTGTATCAACACAATACCAATCTCGCAAGTTCTTCAACCATGAGGTTCTTCTTCGTCCTGGACTGCGTTTGCCTGCTATTTTTCCTTGCATAATATTTTGCAGCAACCTATATTTATATTTATACTATATTTATACCTATATTTTTGGGACCTCTCATTACATGTCCCAAATACTTCAGCTTTCTCTGCTTGATGCTTTTTATAATCTCAGTAGTAGGGATGGCAGTTGTTGACAAAACACCGGTTTTCGGTTATACCGGTTTTTTACTACGATTTAACCTGGCAGTTATAACCGGTTATTCCATAAACCGGTATTAGTTTTTTTTAGTCATAGCCAATACACAATAGGTTACATTTACATTGCGCTTTAGTTTGCGATACTACATTGGAGGAATCGATATCAGTCAATATCAGTATAGAAATCAGTCATCAGTGTTAAAAATTAGTTTCAGTCAGCTTAAAGTTACTCATTTATGCGCAAGGGGCGAAAAATTTTCCCATTTTTTCTCTAAATTCAGTATTTTTTCCACGTATTCGGTTTTTCACCGGCTATTACGTTAAAAAGATAAAAACGGTTATAACCGGGACAAAAAACAACCGAAAAAACCGATTATTGCAGAGGAAAAAAACCGGTTTTAGGTAATAACTGGTAGGTTTTTCGCATCTTTACTCAGTAGTCTTGCTGAGACGTTCTAGTACTGTGGAGTTTCGAATCTTCTCCACCCAAAAAACTTTTAAAATTCTTTTATAGCACCACATTTCAAAAGCCTCAAGGCGATTAAATCGATTTTATTCACAGTCCAGGACTCGACACTATAAAGTAAGACCGAGAACACGTAGCAGCGAAGCAGGCGGATCCTTAATGCCAATTTTAGATCTGTGTTACATAACACCTTGGACATCCTTCTAAAAGCGGCTCTGGCTTGCTCTATTCTAGATCTAATTTTGCCGTGACTTTCTGCGTTACAATTTAATTGCTGTCCAAGGAAAACGATTTTATCAATTGCTCAAGTTTGGTATTACTTACATATATATAGACTGTTTTATATTCTGTTGTTTACTTATTACGAGAATTTTGGTTTTCCGTATGTTCAGATCCAGACCTGCCTCCCTACAACTCTCAACGACACTATCAATAATGTTTTCAGATCTTCTTGACTAGAACCTAGGAGTACTGTATCGTCCATATATCGAAAATTATTGATGACTTCACCGTTCACAATTATTCCTTCTTGTTTTTCAGAAAGTGCATTTCTGAAAATTCTTTCGGAGTAAACGTTGAAAAGCAGGTGTGGCAAGAGTCATCCCTGTCGTACTCCTCTTTTAATATTAAGAGCCTGTGATTCCACACCATCTACTAAAACTGATGTTGTTTGATTCCAATATAAATTTGCAAGTATTGGAACATCTCTGCTGTCCAAGCCAAGGTCTTTTAGAACTTAGATCAATGTAGAGTGCTTAACACAATCAAATGCCTTTTGGAAGTCAATAAAACAACAGTATATGTCTATAGATATATCTCGACATCTTTGAGCAAGTAAGTTCATCCCAAACAATGCCTCTCTCGTTCCAAACCCGTTACGGAAACCAAACTGTGTGTCACTTAGGTATTCCTTGCATTTATTGTGGATACGACCATGTATTACTTTCAGAAAAATTTTCAATAAATGGTTTAACAAACTGATGGTTCTATAATCAGCACAGATTTTTGCTGTTGCCTTCTTAGGTAGAGCTATGAACAATGAATTGGACCAACCATTAGGTAGTTGTCCGCTGGTATAGATGGTATTAAAAAATGAAGTTATAGCCTCTAAAACACTGCTATCATTTATAAGCTTGTATATTTCAGTTGGAATTTTATCAGGACCTGTCGCTCTGCCATCTTTTGATGATCGTATGGCCTTTATTACCTCATAGCTTGTTATTAGGGGTCCATCGCAGTTAGTAATATCCGGAGGTGAACTACTCCTATCCTCTTCGAATAGGTTCGTTAAGTAATTTTCCCATTCTTTAAATTTGTCCCTACTTCAATCCTCAATGGATTCTATTATTTGCTAAGCGATTTTTAATAATAATGATCCTTCTCTATTGTAAATTTAGTGTCCAAAAGATAGAATCTTAATTTATTTACATAAAATAATACACTTGAAAACTCTAGTTCGGTTACACTGCATTTTCTCTCGTGTGTTTTTGTGACCCTTGACAAAAGTACATTGGAACTTCTTTATGTTCTTAATATTGTTCTGAAGCCATTTCTTTGTGGCATTTATCAAATTTACTATAAATTGGGAAATAAACCACAATTTAACTTGAAAAATGATTTTTTTGACATTTTGACTTCCACCTCGGGCGTCGTTCTCAAAATACAAAATATTAATAAATTAAAAAAAATGTTGTGTCTTAGTAAAAAAAAATCATCTAATAATTTAATTTAATCTGTCTCATTCATATCGGCAATTCAGACATGTATTATACATTTTAAAGTAGAAGACTTTAAAATGATATTGCCAATATTTATGAGTTCCGATCCTGGGACGACATTATTGAAAGATAGCTCATTCGATTACATAAAATCAACTTTCAAGAATATCCGTCACAAAAAAAATCATAGCATGTGATCTGTCTTAATTAAGACAACCACATGTCATGGTGATAGTAAAATTCTCGCGTTAGTGATTCCTAAAATGCTAACGACTTATGATTATTGCAGAAAATTCACGTAATGGAAATTTTATATTAACTATATTTCGTATGTTAATGTGATGAAGCAATCGGATAACATATTTTTCTTTCCTGAATGAGTATCATATATATCTTCGTCGTCCTTCAACTAACTCCATAATTACATGACATTTGACACGGTTTCTAGCATCAAAACATGTTTTCTTGTTCCCATTAACCGCGTGGCAACGGCAAAATACCACACAAACACTAACAGACATGAGACAGGCGTTCGAAACAAATCATCAATGCCAGAGAGTGGGCTAGAAGCGCAAGGAGCAAGAGAGTTATGGAGTAAGACATGTAGTAATAACTCTAAAGGAAACACATCTGGCCAGAGACGAGGGAATGCGGAGATTTTCCAGAAGTCTGCAAGGTTGATAAATGACGGGTAAGCGGTAAGCTTTAGCCGACTTTCTATAGGTATTTTGAGCCACCTAGCTACGTACATCTGTTCAAAATTACTAATTTGTAGAGGAAAATCTAGAATAGTCCATTGAAATGTTACATTTGTGGCAACTCGCTTCATTTACTATTTTTTTAATTGCTAATTTTAAATATTAACTTTCCTCTTAAAAACTAAATAATACGTCCCATTTAAAAGTCACATTTTCGGCTCATAATATCTATACGAAACCAGATGTTAATGGCCTGTTAAGTTTATGTATGGGAACCAAAAATTCCACATGTCAATAAATCAGTCTTCAACTTCTTAAAAACCAAAAGAGGAAAACTGACAGAGCGTGTTGCGACATTATGAGTGAAATAAAAAAATGTAACAGAAAAAGATAAAAACTGAAAACGGAATTCAACCCAACGTGAAAAAGATTAAACGTAAGAAGAGATAGAGAAATTTCTGTCAAAATTTGGTATTTATGACCCTTAAAATAACACCAAATGCTAAAATTTATTAGCCTGTGGATAGTGTGGATGTCTCGTCAGCCGAGGGTATGATCAGTGGCGTGGTAATTTTATGGTCAAACTACGTTTTGTTCTAATTTTTATCATTGTGAGAATTAAAAAAACCAACTAATATTTTTATCTCCACCACTGAGAGCGGTCAACTTTTTGGTTGCCTGTATTCTTCGGGACATATTCGGGACATTTTATCACAAAGTGTAAATATTACTAATTTTACCGTCTTGTAGGGTATCTGCGTTCTCTTTCTTTTCCACCATTATTATATATTATATCTCTCTTTGCCGACGTTTAAATTAGGACCCACTTGAATCTCGCTTCAACACGCGCCTCGACCTCGTCGTGAGAATTCTCCAAAAGAAATGTTTTCAGTTTTTAAAACGCCAGATTTAATAAATTGTCGCCTGTCTGGCCATATGGACCACATAATGGCAGATTAGTGTTTGTGGTCTAGTCAGTCGATTCACAGCAGGCACCCCGTGCAGACACACAATCGGAATATGTTAACAACATACCCTTACGATATATAAGCAAAACACGTTTTTTTTACCAAAATAAATAAAAATATTATTGACAGACAGTTTGTTGTGCTTACATTTATTTTTAATTTCATTTAATTGTTTCCGTGAACAACCACGGAAGATATTCTTAAGGCCTTAGCTTGCATTTGTTAGAGGACGCAATTTTATTTTTTTTTTAATATGTAGGGGGGTCAGTAGAAGTTTAAGTTCAAGTTTGTTGGGTCGCCACCCTTGCCCCCCGGCCGCCATCTTGGACAAAGAGGTGCAAAGGGTTTTCGCGCTGTATCTCGACTAACAACCCTACAGAAAATTTAATTAAACATAAAATGTAGCAAATTATATTTTCTACAATTTTATTTCTACACTCAACGGCACAAAATTCCGCCAGCCAAAATTTTTGATTACCTTTGACAATTTATAACTTTATTATTTTTGCTCCGATTTTCAAGATTCTTGCACCAGTTTTTAGGTACATGTATTGATATTGTTTGGTATTATTCCGGTAACAAAAAAATGTTTGCATGGCATTATACAGGTGTGAATGAAAGCGTTGTATTTTCTTCTAACTTTAAAAAATACTGTGAAAAAATGGAATAGCTGATTTTGATTCATAGTCCTGTCATATTATCCCGGAGGCTCACTAAAATTTTGTTTTTTGAATTATCCGAATATCTATTGTCGTGTAAGAGTTGTATCATTTTTTGTAAATAAAAACACTGATTGACTGATAAAATAGAGGTTGGATTGATAAAATTAGAATGGCCCGCATGCAGCCGCCCAGATCTCAATCCTATTGAGCATTTATGGGATGAATTAAAAAAGCTATCCGCCGTCGTCCTAGGCCTTCAGAAAATTTGGTACAGTTGTGGCCCTGGTAGAGGAATATCGGGCTATTCCCCAGGTAAGGAGCACACATCTTTATTCGATGCTAAACAGATTGCGAGTAGTCGTTACTGCAGGAGGTGGACACACCCGCTATTGAATTGTTTTGTTTTGATATTAACTTTGGTTTGTTTTGTTAATTTTAGTGCGTTTGATATTTTTAATTAAATAAACCTTCAAAGCAGTATTTTTATTTACAGCTCTTACAAGAAAAGAGATATTCAGATAATTAAAAAAACAAAACCTTAGTGATACTTCCAGGATAATACAAAAGGAGTATAAAACAAAATCTGCCCTCCAATTTTTCCACAGAATTTTTTAAAGAGAAAAAACAACGCTTCCATTCACCCCCGTATAATGCCATCTAAGCAAAAATTTTTTGTTACCAGAATAATAACAAACGACATCAATACATGTATGTACCTACAAACTGACGCAAGAATCTTGAGAATCGGAGTACAAATAATATAGATATAGATTGTCAAATTTAATCAAAAATTTTGGGTGGCGGAATTTTGTGCCAGTGGGTGTATTACTTTTTATCGTCAAGTGACCAACAAAATAGTTATAAACAAAAATTAATTAAATTTTTTTGACAAGTTTCCTTTTGGAGGTTATAACTTTTTTTCAGTTCATTCTACAAAAAAATAACATCGTAGCAATTTTGTAGGGGATTTTTCAACGAACAATTTTCATTATAAAGTTGTTTAATTTTTTTATTTATCTAGGTTTCTAGAGAATCGTCTGTATTTCCGCCAAATAAAGAGACGAAAAAACGTTTGCCAACAACACTGTTAAAGATGGCTCGAATTTCTCACTGACAAATGATTTTCCCGAGGTTTCTTACAAATAAAACAACCACTCATAATGCACGCTTAAAAAAAGTCAAAATGCTTATCACAAAAATATAAATTTTACCCACAAGACCACTGACAAAAAGGACAGAACTGTAAAAATGTGCTGAGCCACTATAGGGTAGTTGCGTCGTTATTGAAATAAGCGCTATGTTAGACCTTGTTTCAGATGCATAATGACGCAACTGTAGATTGGGTTGAAAATGGGGGGATTAAATTAAGATAATGAAATTCGATATTTGAAATGTGGACCTATAGAAGAATTATGAGGGTTTCCTAGGTAGACAGAGTTACGAACAATGAAGTACCTACTGAGAAGAATAGGTAAATAGAAGGAAGTTGAACAATTAAAGAAAGAAAACTACAGCGTCTCGGACATGTGATGCGGGGCGAGAAGTATGGCATCCTGCGACTCATAATGCAGGGAAAGATAAACGGCAGAAGAGCATCGGCAGAAGACGAATTTCATGGCTGAAGAACCTGAGAGAATGGTTTGGATGCAGCTCAAAACAACTATTTAGAGCTACTGGCTCAAAGATTAAAATAGCTATGATGATTGCCAACCTCCGTAGCGGAGATGGCACCTGAAGAAGAAGAAATGCAATTCGAACTAATTGGTATGAAAATATAAGCCACCGAACAACGACGTAACTGTAGAGAGAACTGAAAATGGGGGAATTAAATTAACATAATGAAATTCGAAGAAATAGGGATGAAAACAAAAGATATCATTCTAAGAATAAAAGCCATACTGATGCGCCTGGGCGATTACTCTTCATTTAATCACTATTTTAATATTTAAAAATTTTAAGATGAACAATGACGCAGCTGTTGATGACAATATCGATGAAAATAAAAGCCATCGTTGCAAGAATAAACGCCATACCGATGCTCCCAAACGATTACTATTCATTTAATCCCTATTTTGAATATTTAAAAATCGTTTTTTTGTCTTCTGTAGAATTTTGCTTTCTGCAGTTGCGTCATTCTTCTTTCGGACCGGCGATTTGTTCTCAAACAACTACTTGGGCTTTTCTACATGCTTAGGGTGCTAAGTTTTGTTGTGGGAAAAAAGGTCAAAAACAGTTTAATAATAGCATAGGAATGTTAGGATCATAATAAATTGTATGAATAAAAAAATACATAGATAGAAAAGTAAGCCTAACGTTTTGTCTTTATTGTATCTCTAGCATTTGAGAATCTGGTCAAGTTTGGAACGCTGTAAAACCTAGATAAATAAATAGAATTAAACAACTTTATAGTGGAAATTGTTCGATGAAAATCCCTCTACATAATTGCTGTGGTGTCATTTTATTGTAAAATGAACTGAAAAAAGTTATAACCTCGAAAAGAAAACTTGTTACAAAATTTTCACTTATTTTTGTTCATAACTTTTTTGTTGGTCACTTCACGATAAAACGTAATTAAAATAAAATTGTAGACAATTTAGTTTGCTACAGTTTATGTTTACTCAAATTTTCTCTAGAGTTGTTAGTTTATAAGATACAGCGCGAAAACCCTTTGGACCCCTTTTCCAAGATGGCAGCCGGGGGACATGGGTGGCGACCCCACAAATTTGAACTTAAGCTTCTACTGACCTCCACACGTTAAAAAAATAAAATTGCGTCCTCTAAAAAATGCAACCCTCTAGATTTCGAAAAGTTTTCGGACGGATTGTGGCAACTCCACTTCAGTTAAAAAGTTAAAACAATACAGGTTACGCAAAACAGATACATATCAAAACACCCTCAAAGGTTTCTACATATTATCATGCACTCATCGTTTCCAGCACGTAACGTTTAGTTGCCGAAAAATATTGATTTTAATGGTTTTAAATATGAACAATTCATACTGTCCGGAACGTATCGTATCAGACACCTCTTTGTAAAATCAGGTTTTTCGGAGACTACGCTACGTGCCGGAAACGATGAGTGCATGATAATATGTAAAAACCATTTTCATTAGGAGACCGACCATTCGATTATTATTCTGGATTCAAGACAAGAAGTGTTCATTTACAGTTGACTCCACGATTCTTTACCCGTCCGTCATTAATACCTTTCGAGATAAAGCACATACTTTTTATCTAGCATCATTGTCTTCCACGAATGAAACTAAAGACAAACCAGCTACCGCCTGTTATTAAGTAAAGACACATGTTATTTTTATGAACGCTCTAGACTCAGTACATCGAAAAGAGATAGCTACAAAAAAGACGCTTGTGGATATTTACAGATTTCCAGTACAATTTGAGACATTTCTGGTTTGTTTACTTTTATGGCTGTCAGTCTGTTGAATTGTTTGCTGTTTTTTGTCGAATTTTTGCATTTTTATGTTTTTTATATTACACCAACAGTTGTTTTCACAACTAATTTTATATTCTTCTTCTTGTAATAGGACTATGTCCTGTTTCTTCTGTTACAGTCTCTTCTGCGATCCGGAGGTCCAGCTCTCGTACCATCGTTTTTTGGGTCTTCCTATGGGTCACTTGGTGTTGGGCTTCTGTGTTATCCCCCAATGCGTCATACGTTCAGGTTCCATCCGATCTACGTGGTCTCTCCAAATGCGTCGTCGTGCTCTTGTCCATCTCACTAGGTCTTGAACGCCTAGCTCTCTCAATGTGTCTTCGTTTCGTATTCTATCTCTAAGTGTGATACCTCTTACGGATCTTAGGGTTTTCATCTCTTTGTTCTCATTATTTGTTTGGTCTTTGTTGTCTATGTCCTTGTCTCAGCTTCGTATGTCAGTACGGGTCTGTAACACATGTCTTATAAATGCGGACTTTGCTTTCGGTGCTCATATATTTATTCAGCCAGATTATATCCCTCAGGAAATCAGATATTCTCGCTGCTTTCCTTGCCTGCTGTTTTGTTTCTTGCCATAGATGCCTGTCGCTAGATATTTCCACATCCAAGTATCTACAATCCATTACCTGTTCGATTATATGGTCGTCCACTACTAATTTACATCTAATTGGGTACTTGGATATTACCATCGATTGGGTTTTCTCTGTGGATAGTGTCGGGTTATACTTTTCGGCGGTTATTTTGAATTTTTGTAGTAGGCGTTGTAAGTCATCTTCGTTTTCGGCTATTAAGATTGCATCATCAGCAAAGTATTCTGATGGTTTGGTTACCCATTTTGTATCCCTGATTCATTTTGTTAACACTACCTATAACTTCATCCATTATTAAATTAAATAGGCATGGACTGAGGCGTGGATAGGCATGAACTGATGGACCGTTGTCTAATGCCGACATTGATTTTGATTTCTTCCGTGAGCCCATGTGTGGTTTTAATTCGTGTTTTGTTGGATCTATTGAACTCTTTGAATATGTTTCTATACCTCTGACCTATGTTTTTCTTTTCAAGGATAGTGAGCACGTCTTTTAATCGGACTCTATCGAATGCCTGTTTCAGATCTACAAAGCATGTAAATATGGGCTTGTCGAATTCTATTGATTTCTCAACTAATTGTCGCATGATGAAAATAGCGTCATAGTAGATCTGTTTGGGCGAAAACCCTGTTGTTCTTCCGATACACCGACTTTCTTGTATATTTTTTGGGATAGAATTTTTGTCAATAGTTTTGATATAGAATGGAGTAGTGTAATTCCTCGGCAGTTCGTAGGATCTGTCTTTACGCCTTTCTTGTAGATGGGTATTGTTATACTCTCTCTCCATTCCTCTGGTACTGTCATGTTGTTTACAATTTTTTGGAATAATGGAATTTGGAATAATTTTATATTGGAGTTTGAAATTTTATGGTAAGTATATTTAAAGCTAACCTCATTCATACAGTTTTAAGGAATGGTTGTGTTTAAGTTTCCGCCAAAGTGAATAAAATGACAAAAAAAAATATTAATTATATTTTATTATAAATTGTTTATTTATTTATTAATCACTAATGATATTAAAAGAATTTATTAAGCTACTTCAAATGTAGCTGTAATTCTGCACCAAAATTTTAAATCAAAACTTACATTTGACATTCTATTTATTTGATATACTGAATTCGCTTTGCCGAGATTCACTTTGACACATTCGGAATAGGAAACATACAGCACAAAAATTCCTACCTCACCCTATTAACTGCTCAAATCAACTTAATCTTTTATTAAAAAAAATAAGAATTATTGGAAATAGTGGAAGTGTATACTAAACATATAAAATTTTGTGGAATTTATTTCTACAAAATATTTTTATTTTGTACAATAAATAATTTTCTCATTTGTTATCAATACATTATAATGGTATAAATAAATAATTATTGATTGGCGTAAGGTTTATGTTATTTATGTCTGTTTACTATTAATAATATTGGCTGTGAGCGAGTATGTTTGGTTGTCCAGTAATTTCCAGTCAAGTCTAGCAATCTAATTTCCCAAAAAAGAAATTACCAACGTCACAAGACAGTTGTCTCGGCAGAGCGAATTCAGTATAACGTCAAATTTTATAATATAACCCGTGATCGGGGCAGTAGCAATTTTCTATGACTTGCTGTTGCGTGAATTTCCGACTTATTTCGTATGCTTTAAATGATGACACACGGGTAAAGAACCCTGGACTCAACTGTAATAATGGTTGTTCATCTATTAACATTAAAATCATTTAAATATGAAACAATTATTATTAAAAAATTTTAATTTTCTTAATAAAGTGATTATAATATATGCTTGTTCAACTGAAGCGCATCTTTGGTCAGGTTAGTACATACACCATCGAAAAAGCTCAAAATGCTCGAAGAAGAATTAAGGACCCAACAGAAGACGAAAAACCGATTGGCAGAACCATTCTGCCATATGTGAAAGGTACAACAGAGAAAAGTGGGAGAATGCTGAGAAAACACAAAATAGAAACGATATTTAACACAGACAGAAAAATATCAACTATTTTACCAACAGTAAAAACCAAAATATTGTTAGAAAATCAAGGAGTATATGAGATTCCATGTGGGGATTGTGAAAAGTCGTAAAAAAGGAGAGAAACAGCGTCATCTCTTGTACAACATGTCGCAAATACAGGACATACGATAAACCTAAACCAAACGACATTAGAGTAGAAGTTAAAAGAAAATCGATAGAAATAGAAAAAAAAAAACCTAACAGTCTAAACCAAAGAGACGATGCTCAAAGGCTTTCTGCAACAATAAAAAACGGTACTGATGAAAAAGACCAAAATAAATCAGGCAATGACATCGATGCGTATCACCCCTCTTGCCCCTCCAACCTATGCAGGGCCCATAAATAGAGCCAGGAAATATAGCTTTGGTAACTATACAATTCAATGCTCAACATTATGTTTAATCAATCATCACAAAGTATAACTTTGGTAACTGTACAATTCAATGCTAAACATTATGTTTAAAATAAACTTGTACATAACGGGTAATAGCTTTTTTTTACCTAAGGGTGTATTTATATGTATGTTTGCCTTCTTTCGACTAATTGCTTCGTTTTAGGAAAATCTGTTTTCCTAAGTGTATACAACGTTGTATCTCTACAAGCAAACAGCAAAAGGTCATTTACATTCCTAAACCATCAAATTTGTTAAATAGGTTTTCGTATAAATCTAATTTGTACTCCCTCGTACACGATGGCGATAATGCTCGCTCAAATTCCAGCGCAAATCACATCCGCGAAAAGAAATCTCTTTTCCGCATGTTTGTCGCCTCGAGCCCTTATTCTAAACAGATATATGTCGCAAGGTGGAATAATGTATATGTAGGGAAGTAAGTAAATTGCGGATGTCATTTATCAACCATCTGGATCTCTGGTAACACCACCAGATCTCTCGTTTAGGACATAATTTAAGTCAGAAAAAAAAGTATTGATTTCAAGATTTTCTTGACTGTTTTATCGGCATTTGTTAAAGATATAAAAATTCAAGAAATAACTTTGGTAGAAAATCATCTAACGAAATATTTTGAGGAACTGTTTAGTGGCAATCATGAAGATATCGAGATGGAGGATCCCATGTTTCAAATGAATGAAAACGATCGGCAGCCACTCCCCACCAAAGAAGAAATTAGAGAAGCCATCTTAATATTGAAAAATAATAAAGCCCCCGGTTCGGATAATCTCCCTGCCAAACTTTTCAAAAACGGCGGCGACACCCTCTTGAAACACATGCATTAACTGATAACTGCAATCTGGCAATAGAAAGAAACACCCACAGACTGGAAGTTGCGTGTACTGTGTCCTCTACACAAAAAGGGAGACATGATGGTGTGTGATAATTATAGAGGCATCACTGTACTCAATATGACATATAAAGTGTTGTCCAACGTATTGTACAAAAGTCCTCCCCTACGCCGAACAAATAGTGGGAGGATATCAGTGCAGTTTCCATCCTAATAAATCAATAACGGACCAGATATCTACAGTGAGGCAGATCCTTGGAAAACCCTAGAGTTCGGCGTCGACACCCACCACATATTCGTGGACTTCAAAGCCGCATACGACTCAGTTAATGCAGGTAAACTTCTACTTGTTATGGTAGAATTTCAAATACCGCTTCATCTTGTTCAATTAACTGAACTTACACTCACAGGAGCAGAGAGCATGGTAAAAATCCAAAACGATTTCTGAAGATCCTTCCATTGCAAAAATGGACTAAGACAGGGTAATAAACTATCGTTTATTTTCTTTGCTTTAGGAAGAACTTAAAAAAGTTGTGACTGGCTGAATGGCAAAAGCCTGTGCCAAAAAAAACTATCGTGTCTCTTATTTAACCTCGCATTAGAAAAAATAATTCGAGAGTCCCAGATTAATACGAAAGGTACTATCTTTAAGAAATCAGTACAAATTGTCGGATACGCAGATGACATAGTTATTGATGTTGAAAAAGTAACTATTCGTTACAAAGTACTCGTTACTTACGAATACCGAAAGTAACGATTACTATACAGAGAGGCAAATCGTTACTTTGATTATTCTGATTACTTCGTTACTTCTTACCAATTGTATCAGAGAGAGTACCCATTTGAGTAATGTATCTACAATCGGTTGATATCGGAATCGGACCGGTATTCCACGAGTGTATAGTATCAGTACAGTTAACTAAAATTTTATCTATGAAAGGCGAAGGCTATGAAGAGTTTTACAGGATTACAGGGCGCTGAGAATTAACTGAAACAGAGGGAGATAAATTATTTAACAAAGCATGCACCCAGAAACAGATATCTATACGATAAAATACGATTTGTCGATGTAGATAATTCACAGAATCTCACAGATGTTTGTACCTTTGAAAATAAAAATGCAACACATTAGACTTTAATAATAAATACACACTATTCTTATCAGGCCTAGAAAAAAGATACCTACCTTAGATTGACCGGAAAAAATGTAGAAATGATTGTCCAATACCAAATATTCAGAACTAGTATCCGATATTGAACAGTATAATTATATCACCCAGTAGATCGCACGAAATAATTTGTTTTTATATTTACACATGTGGATCATTAATTTAGATACTAATTTGTCAACATTAAACAATATAATTTGGAAATTACACAAAAGTGCTGACGACAGTAAAACTATTTACCTTTGTTAGATACACAAATCACGCGGGTCTCGTGTCAACGATGACTCAATTTCAGCTTCTATAAAACTATGATATCTCAGCTAGAGAAAAAGTCTTCAACTAAATCGCGTACAAGTCACAGTCGGGGTTCTCCAACGTTCTCCCGGGGTACCTACCCTAGTGTCGGTTTTATAAATAAATTCTCTAATTGCTATTGGTGTTTCCATAATCTGAAGTACAGCCTCCACTGAGCCACAAATATCAGACATGGTCCTTATCGAGCAAAAGAAAACATCGAGGAAGTGACAAGACTAAAAAAAACCTACATACAGTCCACGCCAAATAACACCCGTAGAACAGATAGACAACGCTAGGCCCGTGAGAACCAGACCACAGATCCAGATAACCGAATAAAAGCTTTCTTCTTCTTTGAGTGCCTCTCCTATCGGAGATTGGATATCATTAGGGCGTTTCTAATTTTATTTACTGCTGTTTTGTACAATTCGTTAGTGGTACAGCCAAACCACTCTCTCAAATTTCTCATCCAGGGCATTCTTCTACGGCCTGGATTTCTTCGTCCTTGGATTTTTCCTTGCATTATATTTTGTAGGAATGTGTACTTTTGTCCTCTCATCAGGTGGCCTAAGTATTCAAGTTTTCTCTTTTTTATATTCAGTAGAACTTCTGGCTCGTTATTTATTCTGCGTATTACTTCTTCATTTGTAATTTTATCCACCCAACTTATTCTTAGTATACGGCGGTAGCACCACATCTCAAAGCTTTCAAGATTTTTAATATTCCTCTGTTTAAGAGTCCATGACTTAACACCGTAGAGCAAAGTTTTGAATACATAGCATTTTAACATTCTAGTTCGTAGATGAATACTAATATCACGATTAAAAAATATTTTTTTCATTTTTATAAAAGTAGACCTGGCAATTTCAATACGTCTTTTTATCTCGTGATTTTGGTCACCTGTTTCATTGATAAGGGTTCCCAAGTATTTGTATTCATTTACTTTTTGAAGTTGGGTACCGTTTATTGTGATACTAGTGTCATTTATTGGATTCTTACTGAAGGTAATATATTTGGTTTTTTTGACGTTCATCCTTCTGCCGTAGTTATTACATATCTCATTCATACTTTCAACTAGATGTTGCAGATCTTCCGCTGTTCTTGCCATTATCACAGTATCGTCAGCATATCGAATGTTATTGATAATTTCTCCATTGACTATTATCCCTTCGTTTACATATGTACTCCATTAAAATGTTACATTTTTTAAGCCGTACCTTGCACTTGTTAGAGGAGTCAATTTTATTTCTTTAATGTGTAGGGGGGATCAGTAGAAGCTTAAGTTCAAGTTTATGGGGTAGCCACCCTTGTCCCCCGGCCGCCATCTTGGAAATGGTGTGCAAAGGGGTTTCGCACTATATCTCGTAAACTACCAACCCTACGGAAAATCTAATTAAACATAAAATGTAGCAAATTAAATTTTCTACAATTTTATTTCTATTACTTTTTATCGTCAAGTGACCAACAAAAAAGATATAAACAAAAATATGTAAAAAAAATTTAACCAGATTCCTTTTGCAGGTTATAACTTTTTTCAGTTCATTTTAAAATAAAATAACATTTTAGCAATTTTGTAGAAGGTTTTTCAGCGAACAATTTCGACTATAAATTTGTTTAATTCTATTTATTAATACAGGTTTTACAGCGCTCCAAACTTGACCAGATTCTCGAATGCTCATAGGGATATAATAAAAACAAAAGTTAGGCTTACTTTTTTATCTATATGTATTTTTTATTCATACAATTTATTATGATTTTAACATTCCTATGCTATTATTAATCTGTTTTTGACCTTTCTTCCCACTATAAAACTTATAACCCTAAGCATATATAGAAACGGCCCAAGAAGTTGTTTGAGGACAAATTCGCTGGTTCAGAAGAAGAATGACGCAACCGCATATTGCAAAATCCTTAAGAAGAGCAAAAAACGAATTTTTGTTATCAAAATCATAAAGTATGATCAAAATTAGCCATTCACCGCACCGTGGTCAGGATCTCGAGATATAAGCGTTTTTTGGGGTGTGCCGCTTGTTTATGAAGTAACATAACTTTTTTCCTATTGTATATTTTGACTTAAAATTTTCCAAAAAACTTCTTCATGAATTATATTTTATTGTTTTGTTGGTTAAAATTATAAACTACAAAATTGGTCACTCAACTTTTTAAGTAAACATGAAACTAACGAAATATGATGACAAAATGTTTAAAAACTAACAACTCCTTTTTAATGTGTTTAAATATTTAGGACAAATCCCATTGTTATCTACATACTTCAGAGATTAAACAGTAAAAGCTTCAAAAGGAAATATTTACAGCGACCAAAGATACAGCGAGGTAAATTTGAAAAATCATCAAAATTGATTTTCGGCATTTTTGTATAAAATTTGATTTATGTTCCACCAAATCTAGATAAAAATAAACTTCATATTCGGATTCAGCGACCTCGAAAACATAAAAATAGACCAAAATTGGTCCTTTACCTTAAATTTGATTTTCGTGGTCGGCATATCGATTTCTGCCGCTCGACTAATATATAGATAGAAAAGTATTTTTTTATTGTATTCCTATGAGAATTCGAGAATCTGGTCAAGATTGGAGCGCTGTAAGACCTAGATAATAAATAAAATTAAACAAATTTATAGCGAAAATTGTTCATTGAAAAATCCTCTACAAAATCACTTTGATGTTATTTTATTGTGAAATGAACGGAAAAAAAGTTATAACCTCCAAAAGGAAACTTCTTACAAAATTTTCTCATATTTTTATTTATAACTTTTTTGTTGGTCACTTGACGATAAAAAGTAATAAATATAAAATTGTATAAAATTTAATTTGCTACATTTTATGTGTAATTAAATTTTCTGTAGGATTGCTAGTTTAGAAGATACAGCGCGAAAGCCCTTTGCACCAATTTTTCCAATATGGCGGCCGGGGGACAAGGGTGGCGACCCCAAAAACTTGAACTTAAGCTTCTACTGAACCCCCCTACACATTAAAAAAATAAAATTGACTCCTTAAGAGATGTAACCTAAATGTAACATTTTAATGGACTAATGAGAGAGTTTCTTGGCATATTTGTTCGCTGTAGATATTAAACAAGAGCGGTGACAATATACAACCCTGTCGTACCCCTCTACGTATTTCTATTTCGTCCGATGTTTGGCCTTCTATTTTTATATTAGCTCGCTGATTCCAGTACAGATTTAATATTATTTGTATGTCTCTGGTGTCAATGTTCTTACTCTCCAGGATTTCTTTGAGTTTACTGTGGCGTACTTTGTCAAAGGCCTTTTCAAAGTCTATAAAGCAGGCGTGTACCTCTTGGTTAACATCTAGGCATCTCTGTGTTAGAACGTTCAAGGCAAAGAGAGCATCCCTTGTACCTAATCCTTTTCTGAATCCCATCTGTGTATCGTTAATATCGATGTCTAGTTTTTGATAGATTCGGTTGTAGATGACTCTAAGAAATATTTTAAGCAGGTGACTCATCAAGGAGATTGTTCGATGATCTGAACATTGCATTGCCTTAGTTTTCTTCGGTATGGTGACAAACGTAGACAGCAACCATTCTTGCGGTATTATACCAGTACTGTATATTGTATTGAATATATGCAATATTATGGTTACGGATTTATCATTCAAAAGCTTCAGCAGTTCTGTAGGGAGTTCATCAGGTCCGTTTGCTTTTCCATTTTTAGCGTTTCTTATTGCGTATTCTACTTCTTCTTTCAATATGTCTGGCCCAGTTGCATTGATTATCTGAGTTAAGTTGTTTCTATCGTCTTCAAGTAATTCATTCAGGTATTCTGTCCATATTTTTATTTTATTCTCTAGATCTAGATATAGAATAAGATTTCCATCTTTGTCTTTAAGTTTACCTATTTGGCATTTCTTTATGCTTCCTGTTATCTCTTTTACTTTTTTGTGCATATTGAACGCATCGTACTTTTTCTCATAGGTTTCCATTTCTTCACACTGTTCTTTAATCCACGCCTCTTTGGCTTCTTTTATTCTCTTTTTGTGTTTGTTTATTTCTTTGTATTTGTCTAGGTAATTCTTCATCTTTCTTCTTTGTTACATAAAGTCTAGTATGTCCTGTGTCATCCACCCCTTGTTCTTTGTTGTCGTTTTTGTCAGATGTTTCTTTCCTACTGTTTGTATAGCTGTATTTATGTACTTTAATTTTTGGTTAACGTTATCTGTATCGTTAATTTGTTGTTGCACTGAACTGAGGTTTTCATTTATTTCTTCTCCTGTTTCTTGTCGTATATTTTTGTTCCTAAGTTTATCTAAATCTAGTGTCTTTCTGTGTGGTCTCCTAATCTTTTTTGGTCTCGCCTCTATCACAGTAACTACCGGGTTATGATCTGAGCCTATATCAGCTCCTGGGTACGTCTTAGTACATTTAACAGCATTACGATACCTCCTTGCTATCAGAATGTAGTCTATTTGATTTCTCACTATTTTTTCTTTGGTATGTTGTGGAGATGTCCATGTATATAATCGCCGAGGAGGTAATTTGAAAAGGGTGTTTGTTATTACCAGGTCTTCGCTCTGGCAAAATTGAATTAATCGATCTCCTCTGTCGTTTCTGTTTCCAAGTCCATAGTTTCCTACATGTTCTCCTACCTGACCTTGACCGACCTTGGCATTAAGATCGCCCATTATTATGTTAATGTGTTGCTTTTTTATTGCTCTTAGCATTTCTTCTAAGTCGTTGTAGAATTGTTCTATTTCATTGTCATCTTTATCTGCTGTTGGTGCATAGACTTGAATAAGATCTATTAAGTTATATCTTTCTTTAATTTGTATTAATATTAAGCGTTCTGAGTAAGGAGTACAGGTAATCAGAGAATTTTTCCATTTCTTTGAAATGATGATTCCAACTCCGTACCGATGGGTGTTGTTGTCGATTCCGGAGTAATAAAATACGCCATCATTTCGTGTTGAACATTTCCCAGATCCTGGCCATTGTATATCGCTGATTCCTAAAACACCGAGGTTTAGTCTATTCATTTCTTGTTCAATATTATCCAGTTTTCCTACAGAGAACAAACTTGTCACATTCCACGTTGCAACTCTTAAAGTTGTTGGTTTCTGCATTTTTGTACAAGGATTTTGCAGGTTTACGACCGAGTGAGCCTTGTAGTCTTGTGCTTTTCTCTCTCTGCCGGATCTTGGTATCAGATTCCCATGATCAGTAGAGTTTACACTATTTTTGGTGTACACCGTAATGACTTAACTAGGGGTACTCTATGAGTCTTTAATGCAGTGGTTCCCCGTTGCCTTCTGCATCCTTCCACCGTTGACCATCCTTGGTTCATCCGCCTTCAAGACCGATTTCTCGATCTCAGGACAAAAGAATGCCCTTCGACATACTAGCTCATCCGCCCGAAGCCGTTGGCCAGTAAGTGATGGGATTGCTTATACCGGCAATCATTCGGTAGATTTCACCATATCTGGATACCCTCACTTAGTTTAGACTGCAGGCCAATGCAGTTGCCCAATGCAGAATAAAAGTCAGAGATCGACAATCAAGCGCCCTAGAGCTACCACAGATCCAGATAGCCGAATAAGAGCCAGAGATCGACAATCAAGCGCCCTAGAGCCACCACAGATCCAGATAGCCGAATAAGAGCCAGAGATCGACAATCAAGCGCCCTAGAGTCACCACAGATCCAGATAGCCTAATAGAAGCCAGATATCGACAATCAAGCGCCCTAGAGCCACCACACAGCCAGGACAAGCCGCAGAGACTCCAAACTACAGGACTGCTTGCGGAGCACAGCAGAACCAGGAGAGCCGCAACGTCCAGAATCAGAAGAAAAACCGTAAGTTTTTGAATGAATTGTATCTCTCCAATATTGAGCGTATATAATAATCCACTCTATACAAATTTTCAGTTAAAACTAATTTATCTTACATACATATACACCATTTAACAATAATTAATAAAAGGTAACTCACCTTGAAAAGATTTAATCAGTCAGCATTGCGAGTTAAAATTATTATTACAGATAGTAGTATTGCAAAAAAAAGAAAGTGATTAATAAATACATATTTTTCAGAACTTTTCAAAGAAATCTCATATATATTTACATTTAACGTAGCTATACAGACATGTACCAAACATTTTAAATAATTAGAATGAATTGAATTTAAATAGATGCTTGAATTTAAGTTAAAATCTTTATATAAATAACACATACTTATTTGAAGACAGATAAAATAAAAACAGTTTCTGTTGCAATGTCACCAAAACATAATTAACATAATTAAGTCAATGTCACCAAAACATAACACGTTTGCAGGATTTGTATTTCATAACAGCTGCTACTAGTCTCCGTGAGTAATTGTAGTATCACATTTATTATTTATAAACAAGGTGGGTCGGAATCATTGAAAAAATAAACACCACTTTAATAGCGTATAATATTATTTAATTCTTAATTAACACAATAAAATAAAAAAATAAAAACATTATTAGAAAATGAAAGCCGTATAATATCACATATCACATATTATGTGAATCAGGCTGATATCAGGCTTGAAAAATTGCAAGATGGAGGGTCGTTGAAAGACAAATACTTTGAAACAAAATACTACGATCAGGTACTTAGGACTTATATTGAAGGTCAAACCCTGTTGGAAGAATATGGAAGAAACCTGAAAAGAGGAAAAGCACCAAAAGTAAGGGAGATACAGATAAGGAAACAAAGAATCGAGGAATTACTACGGCACGAAAACGAACAAGATTTGCAGGAGGATGAAGAACTGCAGTTAGAGTTAAAAGAACAGATGGAAAAAGTAAATACACTCATGACCGAAGCAACAGTAAATGAGGAGCTAGATTTTTGGATAATGGAGAAGTAGGGAGAATAAATCAACTAAGGAGTAGAGTCAGGGAAACTTTAAAGAAATTACGGCCAGGAATTCAACGGCCAGACAGCACACAAAGGAGAGATGGTGTGCCATTACCGCAGGTGAAAATCCCTGTATATGAAGGAAGATACGAGACGTGGAGAACTTTCCACGATCTGTTCACTAAAATAATACATGAAAACGACCAGTTATCAAAAGCAGAAAAAATCCAGTACGTAAAAACTCAAGTAAGAGGGGAAGCTAACAGAATGATACAACACTTTTACATATCCGAGGCCAACTACGAAGTGGCCTGGAACATGTTAAAAGAAAGATATGGAAACCCGAGGATGATATTGTTTAAACTGATAGACAGGATGCTACTAGCGTAGGAAGTAAAGGAAGCTTCCGCAAGAGCACTGAAATCACTACATGACACCTTCCATGAGTGTCTGGAAGCCATTGATAGCCCGAATAAGCATAACAAAATGGGATAATGAAACAAGGAGACTATACGAAAACCACATCGGAGACAGTAGAGAGATACCGACGTACAAATCAACACAAACATTCTTACAGCGAAGATTCCAAACACTGGAGCTGCTGGAATCAGAAAGGAGACAAGAGAAGCAAGGAGTATCGGGTAGGAAAATACGAACAAACTGCGTGATGTGCAACGGAGAGCACGGACTAGCACACTGCAGAGAATTTCAGGAACTCAATACAAGAGACCGGAACAGAATAATAAGAGAAAGAGGATGGTGTGCGAATTGCCTAGCACATAAGAAAGAAAAACAAAGCTTTTCGCAGCAGAGGTGCAGAAAATGTGGCGGAGAGCACCACACAATGTTGCATTATGAAAGAGGAAACACGGGCAACAGAAGGAGCTCAAATGAAACGAAAGGAGAACAAACACAAGAAAGAAATGGAAGAGAATCGAACAATAGGAGAAACGGGTACCAATCGGACAGGTACAGGGGAGGAAATAATTATTCCAACAACGCCAGAGAACAAAATAACGGAAGGCGGAAAATACGCAAGAGAACAATGGGCAAAGGAACAACAACACACAACAAAGAGGTCAGAACTCAGTTAACTGTGCAAGCCATGAGGAAGGTGAAGCATTACTAGCCACATCAGTGGTACGCATAAGAGATGCGAAAGAAGATTCTCACATAATGAGAGCACTAATCGACCAAGGGTCACAATGCGCATTTATAACAGAACAAGCAGCGACGGCGCTAGGAACAAAAAGGCAGCCAATACAGGCGACCATATCGGGAATAGGCTCGTCAGGGGAAAAGACAGCCAACTGGAGCATGAAACTTTTGATCGGAACTCATTACCAAAGTGACATCGCGATGGAAATAGAGGCACTGGTATTACCAAAAATAACAAGGGATTTACCGGAACAGGACATAATCCTACAGGATTATAACGAGAAGAATGCACTACTGGCAGACCCAAGATACTACAAGGTAGGGCAAGTAGATTTATTGCTAGGAGTAAAAGAATATAGCTACATATTGACAGAAGGGATGCACCGAATAAGTAATGGACTTCTAAGTCAAAACACGAAACTAGGATGGATAGTTTCGGGGATAGCACGAGAAAAAGGTGCTACAAAAGCAGAAGTATGCTGTATGATATCCAGACAAGAAATGGACATACAAATAAAGAAATTCTGGGAATTAGAAGAAGTAAATCAGGAAACAAGTCTCTCAGTAGAAGAACAAGAATTTGAAGAAATGTATCGACAGACAGTAAAAAGAAATAAAGAAGGAAGATACGAAGTAAGAATTCCGTTTAGGGAAGACGTCAAAAAGTTAGGAGAATCAAAGCAGCAGGCATTCGCCAGATTGATGCAACTAGAAAAGAAATTTACAAAGGGTAATTCAGTTAAGAAGTGAATTACAGACAATTCATGGAAGATTATGAAAAACAAGGTCATATGGGAATAGCAGAAAACCAGGGAGATGGTTATTACCTACCTCATCACCCAGTGAGAAAGGAGGGCAATACTACAACAAAAATAAGAGCTGTGTTTAATGCATCAAGTAAAAGCTCATCAGCAGTAAGCCTGAATGATATTATGCACACAGAGCCAAAATTACAACAGGATTTGACAAATATACTATTAAGATGGAGATTCAATAAGGTAGCATACTCAGCGGATCTGGAGAAAATGTTTAGACAAATCAGAATGGCAGAAGAATACCAAATATATCAAAAAATACTCTGGAGAAAGGACACAAAGGATCCAGTGCAAGAATATAATTTGAAAACGGTGTTATACGGCACGGCCTCAGCACCATTTTTAGCGTTAAGAACAATACAACAGTTACAAGAAGACGAAGGAGGAAATAGTAAAGGAAAATATGTATGTCGACGACATCCTAGGAGGAGCTGGGACGTTGCAAGAAGCAGAAGAAGCCCAAAGGAACTAATACAACTTTTCAAGAAAGGAGGATTTACACTTAGAAAATGGTTGAACAACGAAGAAAGAATAATGGAGAACGTACCGGAAGAAATGAGGAATGTAGACTCCAAGGCATTCAAGCAAGAAGAAGTACGAAAGACGTTAGTAATACATTGGTCACCTATAGAAGACACAATCAAATTCAAAATATAAATAACGACGACAAAGAAAATAACGAAAAGACACATACTGTCAGAAGTAGAAAAACTATATGACCCATTAGGGTGGATAGCACCAGTAGTAATTCAGGCGAAAATGTTCATACAAGAACTTTGGGAGCAAAAGACCAGTTGGGATAAAGAATTAACTAGCACTCAACAAAGCCGGTGGAAAGCATACCAGGCGCAATTAATAAATCTTGAGAAAATAACAATACCCAGGTGGAACAATTTAAATAACACAGTCAGAGTAGAACTACATGGATTCGTAGATGCGTCTCTGAAAGGATACGGAGCGGTAATTTATTCAATGGTATTAGGCCCGGAAATTAAAACGAGTCTTATGATAGCAAAATGGAAAGTCGTACTGTTGAAGGGAAAAACGACATTACCAAGATTAGAACTGTGTGCCGCGGTACTATTAGCAAATTTAATGGTGGTAATTTGTCGGACTCAACAATAACCCTGGCATGGATAAAGGGATAGTCAAAAAGGTGGAAAATGTTCGTCGCCAACAGAGTAGAGGAGATAAAAAGCATTATAGTACCAGAAAAATGGCATAAGGTGGATATAAAGAAAAACCCAGCGGACATCCCCTCACGTGGAAGTACCAAATCAGAGTTATTAGAAGCGGAGTTATGGTGGAAGGGACCAACTTGACTAAGTGAAAAAGCACTTAGGCAGACAGCAGCGGAAATACCAGAAACACATGAGGAGGAAGTCAGAACTAAAGTAACGGTGCACACGGCAACGATAAAGGAAGACATATGCGAGAGATTCTCGAATTTAGACATAATGAGAAGAGTATTAGCATATTGTACGAGATTTGCAAACAACTGCAGAAAGAAGAGTGACAAAAACCAGGGACAACTTACAGTCAGAGAACTAGAGGAAACACTATTAAAAGTGATAAAGCTCACACAGCACACCTACTTCAAACAAGAAATCGACAAGCTGGAGAAGAAACAGCAGCTAGACAGGAAGAGCAAATTAGCATCAGTGGTACCATTCCTGGATAAACAAGGGATTTAAGAGTCACCGGAAGACTGAGGCACACGAATCTACAGTACTCGGAAAAACATCCTATCATTTTACCAAAGGAAAGTGCATTAACAAAATTAATTATATCAGAGAGTCACACAAGAAATTTGCATAGCGGACTACAACAGACATTACAGTACATAAAGAGGAAATACTGGATAATAAACGGAAGAAGAACCGTGAAAAATCACTTAACAAAATGTTTAAAGTGTAGGAGGTATAAAGGTCAAGCAGCACAACAGTTAATGGGAGATCTGCCGAAGGACAGAGTGAGCTCAAGTCACCCCTTTACGAATACGGGGATAGATTATGCCGGGCCGATAAAAATAAATACTACGAAAGGCAAAGGACAAAGGAGTTATAAAGGATACATTGTGTGTATTTGTGTGTCTCTCAACAAAGGCAGTACACCTCGAAGTAGTATGCGATATGTCTACAGATGCATTTATCGCGGCGTTCAAAAGATTTACGGCACGCAGAAGACAGTGCAACAACATTTACAGTGACAACGGAACCACATTCGTAGGAACGGCAAATTTACTGAAAAAAGAAAATCAAAACATAAAGGACGAGATAACACAAGGATTAATTGCACTAGGCACCCAGTGGCATGTCATATCTGCATATGCACCACACTTCGGAGGATTGTGGGAGAGCGCAGTCCGAATAATGAAATATAATTTGAAAAGAATCATAGGGGAAACAGTTTTAACATATGAGGAACTGAGTACGGTGCTGACACAAATAGAAGCCTGTATGAATTCGAGACCATTATGTGAGTCATCAGAAGACCCAGAAGGGAAAATAGCAATTACACCAGCTCACTTCCTTATAGGGAAAGAAGTTTTATCACCGAATCGGGAAGAAGAGCTTACGACTTATTTGAAGATGCCAACGAGGTGAAGATTATTGGAAAAAATAAAAAATGATTTCTGAAAGATTTGGAGGCAAGAGTACCTGCAACAGTTACAACAAAGGAATAAATGGCATAAAACGCACCCAAACGTAAAAGAGAATAAATAGTCATAATTAAGGAAGAGGATACACCTCCAGGCAGATGGCCGTTAGCGAGGGTAATATAAACACACCCAGGAGCTGAGGGATTAACCAGAGTAGTGACAGTAAGAAAGGCAAACGGGAAAATTACAAAAAGACCCATACATAAGCTGATAAAACTGGAAAAAGAGAAACAGGGAAAATCAAAGAATACAGCAGGATCAAAATGGAAGAAAATACTTATCTCGCAATAATGTTTTTAACAATATTAAAACCCATGAACGCAGAACTATATAAAATATACAATCCGGAACCAGGGTTATTTACGGAGGACCTACGAGAGGTTTTCATAGACCGGGGAACATTTCGAATAAAGGTAGTATTCGAAAAGGGAAGAATTCAAAAGGAGCACCAATTGATAGGAAGTATGATACAAGGCGTACAAGAACTGTGTCAAGAGACAAAAATCGTAAATTGTAAGGACATAATAGGGAAGTTAGAGGAAGGACAAAGAAAGGCGGAGTCAGTAAGCGAGGCGTTGACAGTAGAAATAAAAGGAAGAAAAAAAGAGGTATATTAGGAACAATATTTACCTCCGTATTTGGCGTAAACGACGAAGCCTACAGTAATATTGAGGCACTAGACAAAAACCAGAGAGACTTAATAAAGGGATCACAGCATCAAGCAAAGATATTAAAAATAATTACGTCAATCGACCACACGGATATGAGGATAAACGATCAACTAAACAAGTTTCAAAAAGCACTAACAACAGGTCTACAAGAAATAGCTACAGGACTTAACGAAGTAGAGGACAAAACACAAAGACTAAAAACCGAATATAGCAGGTTGCGAATACAAACTATAGCATTACAAAGTTACGGAGTTCATAAACGAATATATTCAATTCTACGAGGGAATATTAAACCTTCACTACAACCACGGACATTTCATTGATATAATAAAACCGAGTCAAATATCCAAGTTAATAGAAAGAGCAGGGCAGATACTACCGCAAGGGGTTGAAATACGACGACAACCCATTATAGAAACAGAAGTCAGCCATGACGACAAATACATAACGGTCATCGGCTACTTCATAGTGACAGGGAGAAATAAATACAACGTGCTCAAGGTCACTGCTATACCACTAAGGGTCGAGGGGTCAGTGTTGCATTCATTTGCCTCCCCAAGGAATCTACTGATCGTAGATTATAATACACTTCACTACTTCGAATTGACCTCGGAAGATAGAGAAAGATGCTTACAGTTGTTGGCAAGGGCACAGATAGCTTGCTCTCCAACGGCTATCAGTGGAGTAAGATGGGTACTCCCAACCTCTGGCCAGTTATCACGCCGATCACGATACACATGTCCATTATTTGTGATGGAAATCGGAACGAAAAAGTCCTGGAACGAGTCACATTTCTGAAACTCTGACCCCGATGCATCGCTCAAACGAAAAATATTACACTACTCCCCACTAGCAGTGGAGTGAGGACAGCGGTTACCAGCTACCTGAATCACTCCCGTAGCACAATTGGTGACGAGGACACGACGTAAGTTAAATACAACAATTAACATACAAGGAGAAGAGCTCCGTCCTATACTACTTGAAGAGGAGAGTCTGGAGGAAGAGTTAACACGTACGCCTTGGCGAACGATACAAGAATCACATTGGCCATATTTAGCGGCCACCGGCATCATTACCACGATAGTTGTAATTGGGCTACTAGCGTTATGGAAATACTGTCCTGTTAAACCCAAATGTCGCTCACGTAAACCACTTAATCAGAAACCCGAACACGAGGTACACACGTTAGTTAGGAACCGAAAAGACGATTCCCCGTCGACTTCAAAAGCCGACGTTCCACTCACCACATTTTCATCCAATATCCTTAATTTTGATCTAAATATAGAGTCGGACATTGAGATCTAAGATTACGGTTGGAGAAATATTAATTTATTCTTAAACTATTTTTGTATAATCATGTTAGAAATATATTATGTTTATGATATACTTGTAAACATTGAGTACTGACACTTGGGCCAGATTAGCCGTCGGGCAGTATGTCCAATACCAAATATTCAGAATTAATATCCGAATTTTGAACAGTGTAATTATATCACCCAGTAGATCGCAGGAAATACTTTTTTTTATATTTACACGTGTGGATCATTAATTTAGATACTAATTTGTCAATATTAAACAATATAATTTGGAAATTACACAAAAGTGCTGACGATAGTAAAACTATTTATCTTTGTTAGATACACAAATCACGCGGGTCTCGTGTCAACAATGACCCAATTTCAGCTTCTATAAAACTATGATATCTCAGCTAAAGAAAGAGTCTTCAACTAAATCGCGTTCAAGTCACAGTCAGTACTCAACGTTTTCTCGGGGTAACTACCCTAGTGTCGGTTTTATAAATAAATTCTCTAATTGCTATTGGTGTTTCCATAATCTGAAGTGCAGCCTCCACTGAGCCACGAATATCAGACATGATAATATTTCTAGACTCTAGACAATGATCATCAGCTTTAATTTTACATGTAGGTATGGCACTGTTTTTATTAGACCAGGGAATTTAACACTAAAAACACAGGAATAAATATATTTTTAAATATAGTAGGTACTTAGAGACTTGCAACTTTTGGCATTGTATTTAGGATTAGGATGACGTCTGGAAAAAGTCTACAATAGAAAAATGGGTCGAAATACATTATTACATTGTAAAGTGCATAAAACGCATCGAAAAATGAGTAAACATGTTAAAATCAGTATATTAAGGGCCAGATTTTCTTATTTTGGGGTATTTGGGATCTCTGAACATGAATATGCAATTATAACCACATCCGAAGCACCTGGGTGCCCAGGGTTAGTGCTAAGGTCCGTCATCTAGAGTTTCGAGGGTTTGTTTTTGGCAGTTAATTGATGCAAACAGATTACTCGAGATTACTGATATTGTGAAGCAGCAATGACAGAACAATTAACAACATTAATTAACAATATCATAAAACATAATAAAATACCGGAAGAATGGAGAACGAGCGAACTAATTCTACTATTGCTAGAAATACGATTCTCGATATGATTACCGGTAGGTACTCAAATACAAAAGTAATCATAGTAATCATAGTATCCTACTAATACAAAATATGTACTGAGAAATGCGATTCTCCATATGATTATTGGTACTCAAATAAAAAAGTAATCAAAGTAACGAATACTGTAAATGATTACTTTATACAAAAGTAACGCTTTGTAACGATTACTCAAAAGTAACTATAATCAACATCACTAATAGACATCATAGGTAGGTCCACAGAATCTATGACTGAAGCATTTCGGTCGTTAAGAGCATCTGCACAGAGAATGGGACTAAATATAAATGTTCAAAAGACCAAATATATGTGTTGCACTAGGCCAAGAAACCCGACACCTACAAGAATAATAATTGACGAGATAGAACTGGAGGGTGTCGACACTTTCATTTTTAGGCTCGCTACTAACTAAAGATAAAAATGTCAGTGAAGAAATTAAAAGAAGAATAGTGCTCGCCAATAAGTGTTACTATGGCTTAAAAAGACGAGTTGAACTATATCGCTAATTGTTAATAATTAAAAATGGCAGCTTTGTAATAAAATAATGACAAAAATCTCTTCGGTACCTTGAAGAAGGGGTTTGAAACTTGATTTAGCCGCTTTTTGAATTTCATAATAATAATAATATTTAATCGAGTTATTAGGCCTTGAAAAGGGCCATTTTTGCATTTTTCAAATTTTTAATCGTATATAACTCGACAACAGTCAATTTTAGAAAAAAATGACAAGAGATCTTTTTTGCTCAGAATGACCCAAATTATCTAAAAAAAATATTGTTCGAAATGAAAAAATCATTTTTGTGAATTTGTTTAAAAAAAATTGTTTGAACAATTTATCGACCACGGCACCGCCCGGCACCCTGTGGATATGTTATAAATAAGGACCTCTTTTTGAGAAAGTTTGTGCAAAAAAATCGAATCGGAATAATTTCGCTAGCGGGGGCGACGATACTGCCCGGTCTACAAGGGAAAGTGTTTCAGTCAAGTTGTGGGAATGAACACGATTGCCAAAATACCGAGCGAAATTACTAAATAGCTTAATCTACACGACTGCCATTTATACACAGGACACTACTTCCGCCGATCATCGGCTACTTTACTGGGAGGTGATATCACACAATTAAAGCGACACGGGGCCGGGGGTTGGAAGAGTTCGACGGTTGCCGAAGGCTATATAGATGATAATATTAATGAAAAAAATTGAAGCAGCAAAGAACATTTTGACTGGGCCATCGAATGGACTTCTTCTTCATGTACCATGTCCTTTCAGAACGTTGGTTACCATCATAGCTATCTTAATTTTTTTCGCTGCTACCCTAAATAGCATGTTTGTATCAACACCATACCAATCTCGCAAGTTCTTCAACCATGAGGTTCTTCTTCGTCCTGGACTGTGTTTGCCTGCTATTTTTCCTTGCATAATATTTTGCAGCAACCTATATTTGGGACCTCTCATTACATGTCCGAAATAATCCAGTTTTCTCTGCTTGATGATTTTTTTTACCTCAGTAGTCTTGCTGAGACGTTCTAGTATTGTGGAGTTTCGAATCTTCTCCACCCAGGAAACTTTTAAAATTCTTCTATAGCACCACATTTCGCCTCGAGGCGATTTAGGTCGATTTTATTCACAGTCCAGGACTCTACACCATAAAGTAAGACCAAGAACACGTAGCAGCGAAGTAGGCAGATCCTCAATGCCAATTTTAGGTATCTGTTACATAACACCTTGGACATCCTTGTAAAAGCAGCTCTGGCCTGTTCTATCCTAGATCTAATTTCGCTGTGACTTTCTGCGTTACAATTTAATTGCTGTCCAAGGTAAACGATTTTATCAACTTGCTCAAGTTTGGTATTATTTACATCTATAGACAGTTTTATAGGCTGTTTTTTACTTACTATGAGTATTTTGGTTTTCCGTATGTTCAGATCCAGACCTGCCTCCCTACAACCCTCAACGACACTATCAAGTAGTGTTTGCAGATCTTCTTGACTAGAAGCTAGGAGTACTGTGTCGTCCGCATATTGCAAATTATTGATGACTTCACCGTTCACACTTATTCCTTCTTTTTTTTTTCAGAATCGAATGGACAAATAGGGGATAATACCAATCATAATTATCCAGAATATAGACCTAATATTCCTTCGGGGTCTTAAATAATGATTAAGGACTGTACTCACTGCACTTTTAACTTCCAAATTACAAAGTGAATTACTATTAATATTTGTTCAACTAGTTATAATAAAGTGAATGATTTTTTAAATAGTTACAATAAAGTTAATGATTTAAAAACAGTTTAATTTTATTAAGTGACTGTAGAAAAAATGTTGTATGTATTACAGAAGCAGAAAGTGACATTATTGTTTTCGAGTAATTACCGCGCTCCGTTTCGCGTCGCGTGGTACTCTCAAGCAATAATGTATCACTTTTCGCGCTTAATACATAAATAACTATTGTTTTATAATAAAAATACCGTAAAAAGAACAACCCTGTGTAAAATCCATACCACACTTCATCTCTATACTAGGTATATGTTCTTCAATACATCTCTCTCTATTTTTCAATCGATTTTTGTATGAAATTGTTTCATTATTTATACATGAACATAGTGAACAGTGTACGAGTAGGTTAGGGTTAGAATTAGTTATTTCATTTGTGGACCGATGCCGTTGCGATATATTTATAGGATTTTTCCACGTTCGGGAATTGAAACTAATTTTGAAATGTAATAAAATTTTAGCTCTAGAGAACATGCTGAATAATTAACTTTTATGTTACAAAATTAAATAATTTAAAAATGTGTCGCTATCGTATTAAATACAAATAATAATAACCCGGGATCCCAGGCCCATTTTTACCATTTATTACTAATGGTAGAGGAGCCCAAGCGGGGATTTTTGCAGTTACTCGAGCGCGTCAGATTATTACATGGGGAGAAACCTTGTACCCTGAAAATGTACCTCTACCATATATTGGCTCTTAATGCAAGGGGAGTTCGTTAAGGGGAGACCAAAAAAAAATCTATCTTTATAAAAACTCGAAATCGTCAGATTAAGATAAGGAAGTTAAGTACATGCAAAACAGTGGATATTTCAAAAATCTAACGATTTGAGCGGGGCGTAAGGAAATCGGTGAGTCCCAAAGTTTCACAAGAAAAAAGCGAATATTTCGCGAAATGAATGACAGATCGAAAAACTAAAAAATACGTACTCAATATTTTTCAAAAATCTATCGAATGATACCAAACACGACTTCCCACGGAGAGGGTTGGGGGGTAAATTTAATATTTTAAATACGAATCCCGAACGTCAGATCGAAAAACTGAAAAATACACTTATTCAATATTTTTGAAAAATCTATCGAATGGCACCAAACACGACCACCTACGGAGGTGGGGTGGGGGCTCGTTTAAAATCTTAAATGGGAGCCCCCATTTTTATTGAAGATTTGGATTCCTTACGTAAAAATAAGTAACATTTATTCGAGACATTTTTTCGAATTATGGATAGATGGCGCTATAATCTAAAGAAACGATTGTTGGAAATGGAAAATTAAATTAAAAATGGAAAGTCCCCACTAAAGTGGAAAACTTTACTTAGCTTTTTTTGGTTTTAGGACCTACTCTTCACAACCCAATAGGTCCCCAAAGCGCTCGAGTGACTGCACATTTATCATACTTTGCTCCCCTACCACATCAAGCTAATTTTTCGTGTTTAGCTTCATTTTGATGAGGCGCCCAACTTTTGTCCTTACAATAATTTTGGTCTGTGGTAGCTAACAGGGGTAGCAGGGGTGAAACATGTTGATTTGGCGATTCTCAAAAATTTATTACTAACTGGATTCTTTTTGTTAATTTTCAAGATAATTATCTAAATTAGCCGAAAAAATATTTGTCCTTCAAAATGCAAGGTCTGATAAAAAAGTCCGCTCTTTCCAACTTTTCAACATGTAGATATACTCTTTTATACATGTAAACTCTCTTAACGAGATCATGAAAAATAATTATTAAGCATCTGATTTTTTTTTCTGTTGATTAGTTAATATTTATATAATTTAACACCCACATTGTCCTACAAATTGCGTGGTACGTTGTCCTGGTCCTACATTTAAAAGTTGTAGTAAAAATACCTGATGTAAAAATAATTATTACTAGATATCATATCACGCTGAATCTTCGTAAATAGCTTCGTTTCGATAAGAATCCCAACAATTTTCTGTACGAAAATTTTCGTTTGTGGTAGATAACAGAGGTAGCAGGGATGAAGTATGTTAAATTGACGATTCTCAAAAATTTATTACTAACTGTTTTTTTTTTGTTAATTCTGAAGAAAATTTTCTAAATTAGCCGAGAAAATATTTGTCCTATAAAAAGCAAGGGTATCATAAACGAGGCCACGAAAAATAATTACTAACCACATGATTTTTTTCGGTAGGTTAGTTAATATTTATATAATTTAACACCTACATTGTCCTACAAATTGTGTGGTACGTTGTGCTGGTCCTCCAATTAAATACTTATTTGAAATTCATGAAATTAAAAATCAATTTATTTTCTGCTATTAGAGCTAAGTTACACTTGTACCAATACGCATGCGCATATCAGTGTTTACAGTGTTTTAGCAACAAATATAGCCGCATAGGCCTTTTTATCACATTTTTTTGTGCGCATGACAATTATTGTCGGACTAGCGATTTTTTTTTTCCTGGAAGTCGTCCGTGCATGCACCCCGGTCGCGCTGCAGCTTTTCAGCTTATTGTGCTTTCTTCCATTTATTCTTATGACACCCAATCCAATATAGTAGTTTCCTTCACTAGCCTGTAAAGGTTCATTGGGTTAGTGTCATATACTGTCGGACTTGGTCTGCAGCCTCCATAATATATTGCTTGTCTCTTGCTTCGGTCCAGAGCCTCGCAATCGCACAATAAATGTCTGACTGTCTCGGTCTCTCTATTGCATAGTCTGCAACTGAGATCTCCGTTATATAGTCCTATCGTATGTAGGTGTCCTTTTACTGGAAATTGTCCAGTTAGGAAACCTGTAGTGATTTTTAGCTGATTACTTTTCATTTTGAACAGTTCTTCAGCTCTTTTTGCGCATGCCTGAGGTATAAATCTCTTCGCATGCTTTTGCGTGGGAATTTCTTCCCAGTATTCTTTGTGCTGTCTTCGTATCCAGCCTCTTAATTGGTCTCGTGCTTTTGGGCACTCCTAGTGCCGGTTTTGGACCGAAGTATCCTGTTGCTGGTCCTCGTCTAGCAAGTTCGTCAGCTTTCTCATTACCAGCGATCCCTTGATGCCCAGGCACCTAAATGAGTTTCACCTCATTATGTTCCGCCAGGGTGTCAAGTTCTTCGCGGCATTCCCATACAAGCCTTGAGGTTATCCTTGGGATCTTTAGAGCCCTCAAGGCCGCTTGGCTGTCTGAACAGATATTGATTCTCTTATTAGTATAAGTCCTCAATCGTTTATCCGTGCACAGTGCAGGATTGCGTATACCTCTGCCTGAAATACAGAGGTATATTCTCCTAGTGGGATGGAACCGTTATAGTTCCTATCCTCACTATATACTCCTAATCCCGAACCATCTCTGTCTTGGACTTATCTGTATACCAGGTGTGGCCCTCATACTTCATATGTCTGCCAGGATCTTCCCATGCCTCTCTGGAGTGTATTTACACCTGGAAAGGTATTCCCATTTTATATTTGGGGATAGAATGGTCTGTTATCATCTCTCATATCGGATCCCCACATATATCTTTCATGCTGCAGTGTCCTTTGCCCACTGTAATTTTGCTTTGATTTCCCTGCAGTCTATGTAACCTCATCCTTGCCTCGGCCTTCACTATGATGTGTAAGGGAGGAAGGTCTAGTAAGGCTTCCATTGCTGTAGTTGGTGTTATGCTGAGACAGACCAGCCTTTGTATCTTGCCTAACTTCTCTATAGCATTACTCTGCTGCACCTTTGGCCACCAGACCAATGCTGCATACGTTATTGTGGGCTTGTCATCAAGTAGCATAAGTACACGCGAGGCGTATCTTATACACCACAAGAGAATACACTTAAAAACAGCGGTTTTGTTAATTTTTTTTTAAATACACTTATAGTCGAAGAAATGAAGCATTTTGGCTCGCAATTTTTTCGTCCAGCATGGATTTACTTAAAATTTTCGTAGGGAATAGTCCAAGGATCATTTTCTATATCATGCCGCTGTACGCTAAAATCTTGGGGGTGGTTGCCACCCCATCTCGGGGGCGGGAATTTTTTATTACATTTTAACTATGTAAATCGATGTAAAAAGTGATTATAAGAAAAAAATGTTTTTTACATTTTCTTCGTAAAACTAATATTTTTCGAGTTATTCGCGCTTGAAAGTAACAGTTTTTCGACGAAAAAATCGATTTTTTAGAGGGTTTTTTAAAAATACCTCGAAAAATATGCATTTAATAAAAAAACTGTAGATATCAAAATTGTATCTTTTAGTAACACAAACCAAGTTATTTATCTGTAATATCGCTAAAACCAATACAAACCGAGATACGGCATGTTGTTAACTTTTTTCGTCAAATGCATAATTTGTAATATTAAAAGTAAAATAACGGAAAAACTTTGCCTTTTTAGAGGAAAACTTAAATAATCTTTTTTCAAGTATACAGTTAGGGCTTTCAAAAAAAATAATAAAAAGATTCTAGTCTGAAAGGTAAGCGACTTATGATCAAAAAAAGGTCGGTAAGTACCTGCTTTTCTCTATGAAAAAATCAGTGAAAACATCCCCCTAACTACCCTCCTGATTAAAAATTGGTCTTCAACTTTCTGTAATTCCTTTTATAATTATATTATCAATACACCCAAGAAGTTTGACCTATTTAAAAGAACTAATTTTAGAAAAATTGGAGTTTAAAAAAATTAATTTTTTGGAATTTCCCATTTCTTACCTTTTACTTCAAAATATCTCCGAAAATACTGATGATAGGAAAAGAATGATACATTACCAAATTGTAGCCTCTTTAATAACTAAAATTCCCTTGTGCACAGATTTTCATTACAGTGAACAGTTAGCGAGATATAGCTGTTTGAAACCTCTATTTACGAGCAAACTCCCCCTTATTCGAGCCCTTTAAACCCACCCTAATTAAAAACTGAGGGATCTTACGAAATTTAGTTTACACAGTCTTATAACTTATAACTCTTCAAAAATCCTACAAAGTCATTTTTGAAAAATCTTTTTCACCGCCAAAAATGAAGGTGGGAAAAAGATGGCGGCGCGTGATACAACCACGTTAACGACTGAGTTAAATAAATTAAAGAAAAATGAAATAATCGACATAATTGTGACGTTAAAAGTACCAGTGAATGTTGCAAATCCACAAGTGATTACCTATATAAATAAAATTGGTGAATTTATAAACAGTGTTAGCGCAACACTTTGCCGCTAAATATTTAAATTTAAAGCTTCAAAAAACACACAGCTGGTTCTACGCAGGGTACCATTGCTGCGCATAGGCTCTAGAAGTACTACGAGTAGAGAGACATTCTAAAACCGGCGAAGAATTAACATCTAAGCACCGTCCGCGTGTAACAAAAATTCTCGTCTAAAATCAATCATCGGCGTGATACACGAATCTAAAGTTGCTGGTTTGGTGCATTTAAGAGTGCAGCCCTGGGGCCCCACATTAGAAGAAAACCACGACACTAAAGGTTAGTACCCAATTTTTTATATCAGTTGTGTGTTTGGCGGAACAACATTTTATCTTTTTATCTATCGATATCAAATTTGGATGTTAGTGCATGGAAGTACCAATAGCAGACCTAAATTACAGTCCACAAAATAAATCCATCACGTGCGTTAACATTTATGGCCCTTCTAACCGTATATTTTCAACCCTCTACTTTAATTAAATAATTTTTAAATTCAAACGTGTTTATACAGTCAGAAGCAACTCGTATCAGCCATTTTCCCATTCATCGCTAGCGATCGATATATTTAGTATACGCCGGTCAGTAAAAATCATAGGTGCCCAAACTACTCAAATCGAGCATCGCACTAGTACCTATTTGTTTATATTCTAAAAATAATCTATCGTATCTGCCTATCATTAAATGTTTTTAAGTTTTTGTAAATTAGACCATTTATATCGAATATCCATTAAAATCACATAAAATCAATTAATTTTCAATCATAGTGGTTAAATATTATAATATCAATTATCGATCACATCTAGTGTAATATTTAACTAATTAAAATTATAAAATCAGTCAATTTTCGATCATAATGATTAAATATTATACAATTATCAATTATCTATCCCATCATTAATATCTAGTGTAATATTTATCGTTATTTTAGCTTTAAAATTATCTTTATCTTTAAAATCATTATCTTTATTATCTTTGAAATCTATTAAAATCAAATCGTATCAGAATGTCTCTTAAAAAAGCTGTAAGAAAACGGGATAATTACACAAACACGATTACAGAGTGTTATGTTTTTTCTCAACAAGCCACCACCGATGCACAAGCAAAGGAACAGTTTCATGTAAGATTTCTTGACTTGGAAAACATTTAGAAAGCTTTGGGGAGGCTCACAACGAGGTCATCATGGAAATAGACGAAAAGGAGGAGGACGAATTTAAAGCCCAGGATAAAATAAGGTCGGAAGTCCAAAAGTACTATTATTCCTGCAAAATTGCGTTCTCCAAGCTGTTTCCAGATACCAGTTCTTCAAGTAAGGCAGATTATGTGCGTGCTGAATCAGCCCCTCATTTGAAAGAATTGGGAATACCTACTTTCAGAGGGGACAGAAATCTGTGGCCTACATTTTTTGAGCTCTTTAATAATCTTGTTCACAATAATCAAAACATTACATCTAACGTCAGAAAATTGCAATATTTACTATCTTACCTTGAAGGGAAGCCCTTAAAATTGCTTTCGGGTATTCAAATCACATCAGATAATTATCAAATTTGTTATGATAAATTAGTAAACAGATATCAGAACAAAAGGCTTATTGCTGATAATTCTATTGGTACTATGCTAAAAAGTAGTTTAAAAAATGATTCGCCTAAAGAGTTACGATCATTGCTAGATAAATATTCAGAATATATCGAAATCTTAAATTCATTTCAGCTCCCTGACTATTACCATTATATAAAATACTTTATCTTGGCCGAAAAATTGGATGTCAACACACGCACTGATTTTGAAATGGCACATACCTCAGTTTCCTTTCATACCTATGAGTCACTCTATAAATTTCTAGAAAATAAATGTAAGGCCTTAGAATCAGTCCAACATTTACATTCTAACAAACCATCTAAATCAACAAATCAAAATTCTTCTCAAAATAATCAAAACAATTATCAGAAATCTCAAAAACAACCTTTCAAATTAAATCAAACTTTTTCTGCGTTGACTAACACTGAAAATACCAAAAATCACACTATCAGCTGTTTCCAGTGCGGCGAATCGGGTCACGTGCTGTCAAAATGCAAAAAATTCCTAGATTTATCCCCAACTAATCGCTTATCATTCGTTAAACAAAAAAAGCTTTGTTTAGCGTGTCTTCATCATTCTCATACAGTGGATTCCTGTTCATCAAAATATTCTTGTAAAACTTGTTCGTCAAAATGGCATAACTCACTTTTACATATCTCAGAAACTAATCCATCCATTCAGATGTCAAGCACAGAAAATGTGGTGCAAAATAATCAACCACACACATCTACTACTTATCACACTTTTTCTACCTTAACTGGAAAATTCTTGCTTGGTTCAGCTGTCATAGATATCATAGATAAGTATGGTAATTTTCAACCAATAAGGGCATTATTGGACTGTTGTTCTGAAGTAAGTTATATCACTGAGAAATGTTTGAATCGTCTAAATTTACCTAGATATAACTATTCCACTGAAATTGGCGGCATAAATCAAATGTCATCATCTACATCAAAGGGACTCGTTCAGTGTCAGATTAAGCCTCAAAATCAAATCAAACCCTTATTTAATTTTCAGGCCGTTGTTGTAGATACTATTTCGGCAAGGGCGCCTTCATTTACTTATACTTGCGGTCCGTGGGAACATTTAAAAAATTTAAAGTTAGCTGATCCTAATTATTTTGAATCTAAACCTATAGATGTCCTCCTTGGTTGTGAATATTTTGTAAACTTTCTTACAGGAGGTAAAGTGGAAGGTCCACAAGGCCAAACTTCTGCCCTTGAGACAATTTTCGGCTGGGTAATCATGGGTAAAATTGACGAAAATCTTGGTAGTTTATCACAAACAAACTGTTATCTCACTAACTCCTCACCGTCCATAGAAAATATCATTGCCAAATTCTGGGAGGTGGAAAAAATCCCTTCTTTACAAATATTATCACCTGAGGATCAACAAGCAGAATCTGTTTTTAAATCGACTGTGCAGCGTCTTTCGACAGGTCGGTTTATGGTAGACTTACCTTTCAAAAATGAAATTATCCCTGATCTAGGAAATACCTATTCTCAGTCACTTCGCAGGTTTTTTCTTCTCGAAAATCGTCTTATCAAAAATCCTGATCTTTACTCATCATATTCAGAATTAATGAAAGAGTATCTAGACACAAATCATATGTCTTTGGTTTTACCTAATTCGGAAAAACCTATCTTATCATGTTACTTGCCGCATCATTGTGTCTTAAAACCAGAGAGCGTATCCACAAAATTGCGTGTTGTTTGGGACTGTTCAGCGAAAGGCCCCAAAAACATTTCTCTCAATGACACCTTATTATCAGGCCCTAAACTCCAAAAGGACATCGGTTCTTTATTGCTTACTTTTCGATTAAATCCAATAGCTTATATTACAGACATCAAAGCAATGTTCAGACAAGTTTTAGTTAATCCTGTACATCGTCCTTTTCAAAGGATATTATGGCGCTTTTCGCCCAACGATCCTATTTCGGAATATGAGCTCAATACTGTCACTTTTGGCATGACATGTTCACCTTATCTGGCCATGCGCACATTGAATGAACTGGCTTGTCAAGAACAAGAAAGCTTTCCTTTGGCATGTGAGGTCTTAAAATCATCAGTTTATTGTGATGACATATTAGGAACCAGTCCTTCTATTGCGCATGCGTTAACGGTTCAAAAGGAACTTATTGGCTTATTAAAATCTGGGGGGTTTGAACTTAAAAAGTGGGCTAGTAACTGCCCAGAATTATTATCTACCCTGCCAGAATCTGATCGGCAAATGCCTCTTTCCTTTGATAAAGAAGAACCACATTTTATCAAGGTCCTAGGGTTGCAATGGCACCCCAAAAATGACATTTTTTCTTATAATTGTCAAATGAAAAACAAGCCTCCTACAAAACGCTCTATCTTATCTATCATTGGAACTATTTTCGATCCTTTGGGTTTTTTATGTCCAATACTTTTGTTAGCTAAATTTCTTCTCCAACAGCTTTGGATTTTAAACATTGGCTGGGATGACACTCCATACCAAGCTATTATCGATTGTTGGAATAATCTTCATTCAGAGTTTCCATTATTATCTAATATCACTCTACCTAGACAAATCAAATTATCAAAAAATCAATCTTGTCAATTAATCGGTTTTTGTGACGCTTCCAACCGAGGATATGCATGCGTTGTGTATTTTCGAGTGGAAGAAGAAAACCACATATCTATCTCTCTCACTTGTGCAAAATCGAGAGTTGCACCTATCAAAACACAAACCTTAGCGAGATTAGAGCTCCTCGGCGCTTATCTTTTAAGTGATCTTATCGATTTTATCTTATCTACGTATTCAAATCAATTAACAGTCACCGAGATAATTACGTTCTGTGACTCTCAAGTGGTTTTAAATTGGTTATCATCTCCACCTAGTCGTTGGAAAACGTTTGTGGCCAATCGAGTAAACCACATCCAAGAAATCATACCTTCAACTTCTTGGCGGTACATTCCATCGGCATTGAATGCAGCAGACATTGCATCTAGGGGTGCAACTCCTTCGCAATTGCTTTCACACGAAATGTGGTGGAATGCGCCTTCTTTCTTATGGTTATCTCAAAATGAATGGCCCGATTTTAATAAAGCGAAACAAAAGGAGCAATTTGAGGACTTCGATCTTGAAGAAAAACCTAAATTGTCTCTAACTACCCTTACAGAGTCTAATTTCTTGGATTGTCTATTGGAGAAATATTCTTCTCTATTAAAAATACAACGCATCGTTTGTTATGTAGTTAGATTTATTTATAAAACAAAAAATCATTCTCATCAAAAATCTAATTTTTCAAATACCACATCCTTGGAGGCTATCGAAAACCCTACCCCTGATGAAATGCAAAGCGTCCTTCATCTATTAGTCAAACGAGTACAATTTGTTTCATTGTCAGATCTATATTCCTCTTTATCCAACAGCAAACCAATACCGAAAATCTATCGCAAGCTTTCCCCTTTTTTAGATAACGATGGCCTCATTAGGGTAGGGGGTAGATTACAAAAATCAGATCTTATATCCTTCACTGCAAAACATCCCTTACTAATTCCAAATAAAAATCGTATCACTACCCTTATCATAGAATTCACGCATAAAGAAAACTTACATCCAGGTTTTAAAACAATGCACTATTTATTGTTACAGCAATTCTGGGTCTTATCTGCTAGAAATGCAATTAATCGAGCATTATCGAGATGTTTGCGTTGTTTTAGAATCAACCCTAAACCTTACAACCCTCCAATAATGAGCTCTCTGCCATTTCATCGCATCAATAAACTTAAACCTTTTTCAAATGTGGCTATAGATTTTTGTGGACCTTTTGATGTTCTCCCGCATCGTTATAGGGGTTCTAAATCTTCTAAGTCGTAAGTCTGTGTGTTTGTTTGCACGACAACACACTGTATACACCTCGAACTTACCATGGAGTTGTCCACCGAAGGTTTCGTGGCTGCGTTTCACCGTTTTGTATCTCGTCGTGGTAGAGTGAGCGACTGTTGGAGCGATCGAGGTAGCAATTTCTTAGGGTTTCATAATCAATTACTGGAATATGCCAAGGAAGCATCAGACCAACTATCTATCCGTTGGCATCTGGGACCTCCACTTAGCCCTCACTTCAATGGTTTAGCGGAAGCCGGCGTGAAGAGTTTTAAAAACCATTTCATAAGAGTTGTAGGAGAGCAAAAACTAACCATTATGGAGATGTCAACTCTTATGTGTCGTATCGAGGCTGTCCTTAACTCACGACCCCTTTCAGCGGCATCTTCCGATCCTAATGATCTTCAGCCTCTCACCCCCGCACATTTTCTAACCCTCGAACCTTTAAATTCAGTCATACCAGAATCTGACTTATCCGAAGTTCCAATTAATCGGCTCTCGAGATGGCAACTTATACAACAACTTCATAACGACTTTTGGAAGAGATATTCGCGTGAATATTTACATACTCTTCAACAGAGATATAAATGGTATGATTCATGTCCAGAAGTAAAAGTTAACGACTTAGTAGTTATTTCGAGTGACAATCTCAAAAATTCACTTAAATGGCCGTTAGGTCGTGTTTTACAATTGCATCCGGGTGAAGATGGCTGCGTTCGAGTTGCTACTGTAGAAACAGCTACAAGTACATACAAGAGACCGGTAGTTAAACTGTGTCCCTTACCTATAGAAAATTAATTTTTATTATTTTTTTCTTTTCTATTGATTTTCAGCTAAACAAATCAATAGATTATACTTTAGAATATTTTATTATTTTTTTTTGGGTTTTTTAAAACTGAGTTTAATATTTATTATTTTAAGTTACATGTTGTAAATTCAATCCGATCAATTCAATATCAAATCTCATCAATTCAATCTTTATTTCTTCAGTATCTAACTTTATTCAATATGAAATCTTATCAAATCTACATCAATTTTGTGTGTTTTGGAGGCCGGTAATGTTAGCGCAACACTTTGCCGCTAAATATTTAAATTTAAAGCTTCAAAAAACACACAGCTGGTTCTACGCAGGGTACCATTGCTGCGCATAGGCGCTAGAAGTACTACGAGTAGAGAGACATTCTAAAACCGGCGAAGAATTAACATCTAAGCACCGTCCGCGTGTAACAAAAATTCTCGTCTAAAATCAATCATCGGCGTGATACACGAATCTAAAGTTGCTGGTTTGGTGCATTTAAGAGTGCAGCCCTGGGGCCCCACATTAGAAGAAAACCACGACACTAAAGGTTAGTACCCAATTTTTTATATCAGTTGTGTGTTTGGCGGAACAACATTTTATCTTTTTATCTATCGATATCAAATTTGGATGTTAGTGCATGGAAGTACCAATAGCAGACCTAAATTACAGTCCACAAAATAAATCCATCACGTGCGTTAACAAACAGCAAGAGCGACAATAAATCTTATGATTTGGCAGATAACATAACCTGTTCTCACTGTGACACATTATCAGACAGGACCATTACCATTAAAAAGGAACTTGACGCTGAAAGTAAACTTACATATCATCTAGAAAAAAGGTGCCAAGAACAAGAAGATCTAATTTTTCTCCTAAAACAATTAAAAGAGAATTCAGATTCACCAAAAATACATACAACGCCATCTACTAGTACTATTGCGAACTCCAAAACACATTATAAGACTAATTTAAATATTGCCGAAAAAAAGAAAGAAGAACACAAACAAAACTTTATGGGCAGAGCAGCAAAAAGTGAACTGGTAATTACTCAGAAAAAACCTGACGTAAATAAACAAGGAAATTCCCAAACAATAACAAAAACAGATGTTTCGAAAGGACTGCTTTTTGAACAAAACAGATTAAAAATGGATCAGTTCATTAATTTAGTAGAGGACGAAAAACTTATTATCGATGAAATACCTATAAATGAAGCAGAAAATGATCAAGAATGGAAAACTATTAGGCCTAGGCGACATCAGTTTAACGGACGAAGAAAAATTATAGTAGGTAGCAATAGAAATAGCGATGAGGTTAAGGGTGTTCCAAAAATTTCTACTCTACATGTTACAAGAATTAATAAAGAAACTACAACTGACTCTCTAACCCAGTCAATTAAAGTGAACTTTCCTGAAGCAACATGTGAAATGATTCAATCGGAACATCCAACAATTTACTCATCGTTCAAAGTAAATATATGTTCAGGGAACTTCAACAAGGCCATGAATCCCGAAGTTTGGCCTCACGGAGCTGTTGTAAGCCGTTTTTTTAACACAAGAAAAAACAGACAGAAGAAGCTTAGTTTTTGATCCAGATATTACATTATTAAATATCCCAAGTGTTAGTCAGAAGACTGGTTTTAAATTGGATAAGTTAGAAGTATTCAATTCTCCTAATTTTGACACAGTTGGTAAAAATGCTTCAACTATCAATCAAAAAAGTTTTGGCTTACTTCATCAAAATATACAATGTGTATCAACAAGCATTGAAAAACTAGAGTTCTTCCTGCAGTGCGAAGGTCTACATAATGTACAGTCGGAAAAATGAAAGAATACCCATGAACGAACATATAAAACACGCTGTATTTTCCTGTCATTGTGTCACAAAGAAAATTGTCCAGTGCAACTACATGTAACAATAATTATTACATGTACTTACGCTGGCCAATTTTTTGTGTGACACGGTGACAAGAAAATACAATGTGTTTTATATGTTCGTTCATGGGTATTCTTTCATTTTTCCTACTGTATGTGTCTGTTTAACTGAGCACTGGAAATCTAAAGAACAACTAGAACTACACCATATAAATGGATTTTCTCTGGCTTCATCTTTTTGCCGTGACCAAGGGGAACATGGAGGGTCTTCAATCTATGTGAAAGAGGGTGTGGTTTGGAAGGAACGATCTAATATATGTTCTCAATCTGAGAAATATAATTTTGAAGTGAGTGCTGTGGAAATAGACTATTGCCTATTTAATTGTGTTGTGTTGTGTATTTATCTGTCTGGACGTGGCTCTATTGATGTTTTTATGTCAAAACTGGATCTAATACTTGATGTACTAGTCTCCGAAGGTTAAGGCTATAATATTAACAGGTGACTTTAATATAGATTTCAAATCAAATTCACTAAGTAAGCAGAACTTGGTAAATGTTTTAGATTCTTATGGCTTAACCGTAACTGTGAATGATTATACAAGAGTAACTGCAACTAGTAAAACTCAAATTGATTATATTGCTACAAACATAAATCACCAACAAAAAACAATGGTTGTGGAAGGTTTTATCTCTGATCATCGTGCGCAATTGTTCCAATGTAGCATTAACACAGACAATGATGCATATATATTCATCCGTTCATATAGTGAAAGGAACATAAATCGTTTTGTTCAAACCCTTGAGTCAACAAATTGGTCAGAGGTATTTAATACAATTTCTGCTGAGGATAAATCAGTAGCTTTTTTAAATACTATCCAAAATTACTTTCGGTCCCATTTTCCACTACTTAAATGTAAACCTATAGTCCAGGAACTGAAGCTTTTCACCTCGCAATTCTTACAGAATGGATCGATTTGCTTGAAAATTTGAGAACAAGTAGTGGATAGTCCAAGGATCAAAATCTATATAATGCCGAAAGGCGCTTTTACCATGGGGGTGGTTGCCACCCCATCTCGGGGTGGAAATTTTGTATTATATTTTTACTGCAAAAGTTGATAAAAACATTCATTTTAAGCAAAAAATGTTCTATACATTTTTTTGATAAAATTAATAGTTTTCGATTTATTTGCTATCGAAAGTGTTAGTTTTATATCAAAAAAATCAATGTTTTTCGATATTTTACTCATTTACGATTCACTTAATTTTTGCCGTAGAAAAAATATTTTCAAATTATATTCTTGGGAATTAAATAACCTACAACTTCATATTTAAACATTTTTCGTATCTCTGATGCTAATCTTTCTATTCTGAAGAAAATTGCATTTTTTACCAAACTAAAAAAATTCGTTATTCCCTTTTAACTCAAATTTTTTAAAAACTAACCATTCTAAGCCAGTCAAACTTTTGAAATATATTAATAATAAACAATTAAAGAAGTATAAATAAGGTCAATTACTAAAAACACCGCCAACTTACATTATTATGCTTCTAATTGGATTTCTCCTATTTTTTTCTTCAAAAAAATTATTGATTTTTTAACCGTAACTTTTTTATTTTTTATCTTACGAAAGTTTGGTAAAAATAATTTTGTAGACTTCTACAAGGCTTATAAGGCTATTAATATTGAATCCTTTTAAAATCCTCAGTCGCAAAAAGAGGTGACTTTGAAAGGGTTGGTAAAGGTGGTTTTTGAATGTTATTACAAGGTTAAATTGTCAATAGCTCACTAAATTTTTGCTGTAGAAAAATTTTTTGCAAACCATGTTCTTGAGAATTAAATGAGCTACAATTTTATATTTAAATATTTTTTCGTATCTCTGTTTCTAATCTTTCTATTCTGAAGAAACTGGCATTTTTTACCAAACTACAACAATTCGTTATTCGCTTTAAACTCCATTTTTTTTAAACTGATCATTCTAAGCCGGTCAAACATCTAAAACCTATTAACAGTACATAAATAAAGAAGATCTAATAAGGCCAATGATTAATTTTAATTAGGGTGGTAAGTAGGGGGAAGTTCTCGATCACTTTTTCGCTGGAAAAAATGGGGACTGACATTATTTTTATTATAAGTCACTTAATTTTTGAGTTACAGACTATTTTTTTTATTTCTGGAGATAGGCAATTTTAAATACTTTAAATTAGTTTGAACCAGATATCCTCGAAAAATGCATAGTTTTCCCGTCTTTGACTTCGAAACTACAATATTTAGCATTTGGCGAAAAAGAGCTAACATATAATAAAGTATAGCTCGACTACTATTGGTCTTAAAGAAAATAAAGAAACCGTTTTGTTTATTTTTTCAAAAGGTACATTTTTGTTAAGTAAAGTTGTTTAGATAAAACGAAAACTTTTTGAGTTATTAGCAGAAAACTGATTAAAAACATTGATTTTTTCGATATAAAGCTAACACTTTCGATAGCGAATAAAACGAAAACTATTAATTTTATCAAAAACATGTATAGAACCTTTTTTGCTTAGAATGAATGTTTTTACCAACTTCTGTGGTCAAAATAAAATAAAAAATTTTCACCCCCGAGATGGGGTGGCAACCAACCCCATGGTAAAAGCGCCTTTCGGTCTCATATAGATTTTGATCCTTGGACTATCCACTACTCATTCTCAAATTTTCAAGCAAATCGATCCATTCTGTAAAAATTGCGAGGTTTTGTCCTATTTTAAGCTTCATTACTTGGACTACTAAAAAATGTACACGTTCGAATTGGTTTACGCAGGAAACTGTACAATTTAAGGGATCAGCTAAAACTTTTAGAAACGATCTGTCAGCAAAATAGTAATCTTAGGCCAGTCCTTCATTTAGCAAAGACAGAATATTCAATTAAATTAAAATCAGCAAAAAGTAGTCACTTCATGAGAGAGTTAAACGAATCATCAAATAAAATGAAATGTATTTGGCATTTAGTAAACTTAACAGTCGGGAAACAAAACAACTCAAAAGTACCTAGTGATAATAATAATAATTTAGCAGACAAATTTAACCACCATTTTGTTGAAATGGCTCCAAAGTTACTTTGGATCCTACTAAAATAGGTGGGTTTACATCAGCATCAAAAAACCGTAATAGTTGTTCTATGTTTTTATATCCAACTAACCCACAGGAAATAACTAGTATAGTCGGAAGTTTTAAATCCAAACACAGTTGTGGTTTTGATCAGATTTCCCCTAAGTTATTAAAACAATGCATTCACGCTCTCGCAGATCCACTGACGGATATTTGTAATGCCTCTTTTCAACAAGGAATATTTCCTAGTGTGTTTAAACTATCTATTGTAATCCCTTTATTAAAAGTTGTGATAAAGATGACCTTAACAACTACCGTCCCATAAGTCTCTTATCTGTGTTTTCAGATAATTGAAACTCTGGTTTATACTAGAATAAACGCATTCCTAAAAAAGCATAGTGTCTTGCATAATTTTCAACATGGTTTTACATCTTCTAAGTCTACAACTACAGCTCTTGCAAATTTCGTCAGCTTAGTGTTGGATGCTTTGGACAGACGAGAGAAGGCATGCGGCTTATTTCTCGATATGTCCAAGGCTTTTGATACTTTGGATCATAATTTGTTGCTAACAAAACTTGAGAGGATTGGTATTCGTGGTGTAGTTCTAAAATGGTTTACTTCCTACCTAGAAAATAGAAGACAAAGTAAAGATAACATCTAATGGACTTGTAAACGAATCAAACACATTGGATATCCATTATGGTGTCCCTCAGGGTAGTGTATTGGGTCCTCTACTTTTTATAGTATATATTAATGATATAGCTTTGGTAACTAATTCACTGAGTGGAGTTAACATCATCAGTTATGCGGATGATACCAACATTCTAGTCACAGCAACATCCGATCAAAATTTGCAAAATAAAACTAGACAGATACTATCCACCATCAACAGTTATTTCTTATCCAAGAAACTAGTTTTAAATGAAGAGAAATCAAAGTATATGATTTTCACGTCAAATAATTTATTAAACCATCAAGCCACTATACAAGCAGCAATAGATAAAACAGACTGCACGAAGTTGCTGGGGGTCCTGTTAGACAGTAATTTTAAATGGTCAAACCACATTTCTAATTTGAAATCCAGATTAAGTAGCGCATGTTATGCATTGAGAATTCTTTCACGTCTCTTTAATACATCAATATTAAAAACAGTATACTTTGCCCATTTTTACTCAATAGCCAAATATGGCATTGAAGTCTGGGGTTGTACCTCTGAATTAGAGCAGATATTCGTACTTCAGAAAAGAGCTATTAGGATAATTTATAAAATGAAATTTAGAGATTCTTGTAGAGGCATCTTTAGACAAAACAATATTCTTACCATTCCTGGTCTGTATATATTTTCGTGTATAATGTATTTACATTGCAAAATTTATGAATTCAATAAATTTCAATTTAACCATGTTTATTCAACAAGATTCAGAGACAATCACTTTATGCTTCCACAACATTACAACATCGTTCTGTTTTGTTGGAAGGTAGCACACATTATGCAGCCATAAGTTTCTTTAACAAATTGCCAATAGATATACGAATGAATTTACATCAGCCAAACTTTCGGAGGTGTGTACATCAATACATTTGTGAGCTAGAGCCATATTCTAAAAATAACTTTTAAGTATGTTTTGTCATATTTATTAATTTATATACTTTTGTATGTCTGTAACTTTGACTTCTCTCATACATGTACTTTGTACAATGTCGCATGTGATGAATAAATTTGAGTTGACTTGACTTGACTTGAAGGAGCTATGTTTATAAAACGAATTTTTTTTTCGAAAAATTCGGATAGTCCGCTTATGGATAATTTTCAATGTATGTATAATACCAAAGAACCGGTTCGTATACTGGGAGATGACTAAAAAACTATTTGTATTTGTATTTGCACGTATTTGTAAATTCGCATTTTTGTGTAAATAAATGTTTTTGTAATTCTTTAATTCTACTTTTTTTCTGTATAGACCTATTAAAATATCTACTTATAAAACTGTAATGTTATTAAGGGTGGTTTTTAAGGGTTGAAGTACTATCATATTATATCCTAAAGTATAAAACAATCATTATTTAACCAATCAAAACCAAATTTTACCCATATTAAAATATACAATGTTTTTATATAATTTTTGACAATAAGGGGTTGTTTACACCCCTAAAAATAATCAACGCCCTTAAGCATGATATAGAATATGAAGTACAGGGTGGGATGATCCTAACCCCAAATTTTTATGTAAATCGATGCAAGCCGAAATTATTATTTTAGGATAAGTAAATTTTTTATATATAGCTCCAACAAGGGTGGTTTTAAGGGTTGAAATATTATGATAGTATATCTTAAAGCACAAAATATTAATTATGTAACTAATAAAAACCAAATGTTGACAGTATTAAAGTTTAAAATATTATTTTATAATTTTTTAAAACTAGGGGTAGTTTTCACCCTTACAAAACCAAAAGCGTACAACGGCTCAATATAGAAAATGAACTAGAGGGTGTAATGAGCCTAATCCCAAATTTTTGTACAAATCGATGCTGGACGAAAAAATTGCGAGGTTTTGCCATTTTTTCAGCTTCATTTCCTCCACTATTAGTTGTTTGTTATAAGTACACATGGAAACAAGAAACCTTAAGTCGATAATATATTACATCATACTGAAGAAAGAAACTACAATGCGAATAAGGGACTAAAGCCAAGGGACAATGCGAAGGATGGCAAGACTAAAACTACTATAGGTACACCAAAGTTCATAGAGTAACCAAGCACCACCTAAAGAATCACCAACAGAAAAATTACTGAATATACACTTACTTCAGGACGACTCCATAAGAAACGTATTAAAGAAGATTAGATCAGAAGCTAGTGGAATTTCGTTTTGAGGAGAATATCAACAGTAGGTACATACGAACACATAAGAGAAAGCATGATACAAGCAGGTCTGGAAGCGCTAGGAGAAATAGAAAATACAAGAGATAAAAATTACAAATGGGAATTCCACGAAGATACCTTAGAGAAAATAAAAGAAAAAAGAATTATACCATAAATACCTAAGCACAAAAGATCCACAAGACCTCCGTAAATATAGAGATAAGAACAGAGAAGTTAAGGCTATTACAACGAAACAAAAAAGTTAACAATGGGAAAAGTCATGTAGAAGTATAGAGCAGAATATGGGAGGAACAAGAAATTCAGAAGCCTGGAAAATTGTGCAATCAGTACGAACTAACAGGAAAGAGAAAACGTTTATACAATACATACAAAACGACGAATGGGAAAACCAGCATAAAGTCTACTGATAGAACAAAGACCAGAATTCAGCATTGATGGAGACGAACAAAAAATAATAATCAGAGAGGAAGAAAAAATATTCATAACAGACAAATAGATGCAGCAAGCAATAAATTCCATGAAGAACAATAAAGCTGGAGGACCAGGAGGAATTGTGGCTGAAGTAATCAAATACGGAACAGAGAAATTAAGAGGAATGATATGCCGAATCATGAAAAGAGCAATAAATGAAGAGGACATTCCTAAACAATGGCAGGAAGCCTGCATAATATCGATATATAAAAAAGGGAACAAAAAAGAATGCGAAAATTACACTGGTTTAAAGTAAGTAGTTAAAAGCTATAGATCATAGTTTGAGGCTTCACTGACTCGACTATTTCATGGTTTCACCTGTCAAACCTTACTTGTACATTATCAATATTTTATGATAATTCAGTGTAGAAAGAGAGAAAAAATACATGCATCATAATTGTCCATTGCCAGGAAAATATGTTGTTCATCAATAAATTACTTAAATGGGGATGTTGTTAATGAATCGTGTTTCGGTGCGCTGGTTTGGTTCGGCCAGGGAAGCCCGCCATATGTGTATAGTATATCAGAAGTGATATAATTGCGGGTTGGAACGGGGTGGATCGAGGGTAGGATGGCCGCTAACACAATTTCATTCACTCACATGATGCTACACCTCAAATTGACCGCCAGGCCAAATATTGGTTCAACTCGATATATTATACTAGCGTTTGGAGTATTGGAAATAGATTAATCTAGTGGATTATGATATTACAACTTTTAATCCATTAAATAATAATTTATTTCATACAGAACAAGTAAAAACTTCGTTTGTACAATGGTATAAAAAGTTTATTGAAAAACTGTTAAAAAGTCATCCAAAAGGATTCGCAAAACGTTTTCGATCTAGATGAGATCATCTTCAGTGCCTAGAACGAAGTATTTCCACGTTAATGAATGCAAAAGGTTAAAATTATGACTAGTTAAAGAAAAATGTGGCTAATACTTACGTTCTGCTTAGTAAATAAAATAGGTGACATCGAGAAATATGATTTACATGTTAAAAATCTGATGTTAGTAGCGACTCAAGTCGATGTTAAAAGATAAATTTGTTAAGAGTGCTCAAAGGGCAACATGATTCACTGCTCGATAAGAACGTGTGGTTCTTGCCATTTCAATGGACACAGACCAACAAGAGTATAGGAGATGACAATCTATTTATCAGACAGAAGTGACATGACAAGACAGGTAGTCAATTTTTGGTTATGAATTTAAAAATAGTGTAGTTTATGAATTTAGATTATTAGTTAAGCTGAATGGATGTTAATAACTGTATTAAAGTGGAATTTAAATTATAATAAATTAGATTATATTGTAAAAGTCTAAAAGGCAACTCTCTGTTACAGAAAGAACTGTTATTAGTGTTATGTTAATAAAAATGTTATTCATAGCTACGGCACCAGGTTAAATATATAAAATATTTGAATTTTTCTGTATTTTTTTGTTAAAACCCTATCTTTTCAAAGCTCTTGCGGCACCTCAAGATATATTTTGTAGTTTTATTGTAGACATGATAAGGCAACTTTCGAGCGCTATTAGAAAGTTCTTTGAAAAAAAAATTTCCTATCCTTTCGTTTCACTCAGTATGTCCAGTTATAAACGCTCCATTTTATTATTTTTTAAACTTAAACCCTTACCTTTCCCCCGACAAATTGTCCAAACTGCCGGTTTTTTTGTATCAAAACCATGTTGTGAATATAACGTTTCCGTTTCGGCTGTTTTTTTTTATTGACCTCAAGCCATGTGTTACAAAATTTAACTTAATATTTAGAAAGATCCCGATAAAAATATTTTCCAACTGGAGAGGAAAATTCATTGGTTAGAACAGCATATCATAAAGAGGAACACAAAAAAATCAGCTTGAAAAATAGTACAGTTTAGGAATAGTTACAATAATAGTTGACCTATCTAGATAAGGTGATTTATAAATATTGTGCCAAGTATTCAAAAGCGAAAAATAATCATCATCAACATTCTCTTTGCCTTATCCCTATGCGGGATCGGCTTCCCTAATTGCATTTCTCCACACAATTCTATCTTGGATCATATCAATATTAATCCCCTTTACCAACATGTCCTGCCTAATCCTCTCCTCCAGGTCATCTTTTGTCTTCCTCTCCTACTCCTTCCAGCAATTTGCACTTCAGCCATTCTTACTATTGGGTGATTAACGTCTCGACGTTGAACATGACCAAACCATCTCAACCTATGATCTCTCATTTTGGTATCTGCCACACCTGGACTTTCCCTAATATACTCATTTTTAATTTTATCCTTTTTTGCCACTCTACTCATCCATCTAAGTATTCTCATTCCGCTACATGAATTCGTTGTTCCTCTTTCTTTTTCACTGCCCAACATTCAGTTCCATACATCATAGCCGGTCTTTATGGCTGTTTATAGAATTTCCCCTTCAGCTTCATTGGAATTTTTTTGTCACACAACACACCACTCGCTTCCTTCCACTTCATCCATGGCGACAGCGGTGGGATTAAAGAGATATTAAAGATTTTTGAATGGTACATACAAGATACGCTGTTAATTCACCTAACGATTACGATTAAATCACCTAAGATACGCTGACGATATCGTCCTTATCGCTACAGACAAGGAACAACTACAAATAATGATACAACAACTAGACCAAGAAGCCAGTAAAGTTGGATTAAATATAAATTACAGCAAAACAAAAGTGATAACAAATCAAGAAGATGAGTTAAGAATCGTAGTTAAACAAAACCAAATAGAAGAAGTGAATGAATACATATTATACTTGGGACAAATAATAAAATTAAATAGAGATAACCAAACAGCAGAAATAAAGAGACGATCTAAGTTAGCGTGGGCCTCGTTTGGTAAGCTCAGCTTCATATTGAAGAATAAAAAATACCCTCAATATCTAAAAACTAAACTTTTCGACCAATGTGTTCTTCCGGTCCTTACATATGGATGTCAGACATGGACGTTCACAAAAGCGAATATGGACAGAGTTGCAAAAACACAAAGAGCAATGGAAAGACAAATGATCAACATAAGACTGTCAGATAGAAAAAGGAATTTCTGGGTAAGAAATGTGACAAAAGTTAAGGATGCTACTCGTCAAACAGCTAAACTAAAATGGAAATTCGCTGGTCATACTATTAGACAAAAGACGAAAAATGGAATAAAATTAGTACAGAGTGGAGACCATGGAGATACAAACGAAAGAGAGGGAGACCACAGATGAGATGGGTAGATGACCTGAAGCACCAAGCCGGCTCAAAATGGATGCACATGGCTCAGGATATAGAAAGATGGAGGAGCGAAGGGGAGACCTATGTCCAATATTGGATGTCGCAAGGCTTAGAGAAATATAGAAATACAAGATCCACTGAAATTAATAAAGACGTTGATACGTCCGGACCACCAACATGGTTTTTGAAAATGAAAGAAGTTGAAGAGAAGCGTAGACAAGAAGATGAAGAGAAGCGTAAACAAGAAGAGGAGAAACGTAGACAAGAAAGGAAAGAGGAAAAGTAGAAGCTCAGGGAGGAGAAAGAGAGGCGTAGACAAGAAGACGAAGAGCTGAAGGAGAAGCGTAGACAAGAAGAGGACGAGAAGAAGGAGAGGCGTAGATAATTAGAGGTAGAAAAAATCATAAACCCAAATTCATGAAAATTTTACATTACAGATAAGTCAAATTGCTACTATATTCCGTCCCACCTTGACTTTACAGTTTAGGGAACATATGCAATGCAATCCTTATGAGAGTTTTCCGCGCAGTGTTTAGGATTCGTATGCGTTTAAGTTTATTTGATATACTATAGTTAATACGCATCATCAACATGGCATCCGCACTCCTAGCGGAGTGATTGCCGCCCTCTTTGGGCTCTTCCGATTCGATTGTCGCGGTGAATCAATCCGCATTAACACTTTGGTTTTACAATTGGTTATTTGACTTGGCATCTTCTACAATTTTTCTCCATTCGTTGACTCCCATCTCTGACTCCCATCTTCTTAAAGTCTTGTACTATCTGGTTCTCCCATCTAGTTTTGGGTCTTCCTCGTGGTCTGTCTGATACAGGTCTCCATTTGGAAATTTTCTTGATGACGGCTTCTGGATTTCTCCTTTCTATATGTCCCATGCATCTGAGTCTCTGTGCCTTGATAAATCTGACGATGTCTTCTTCTTTCAGAAGTCCTCTTACTTCATGGTTCATGAGTTTTCCAAATTCATTATTACCTAAGTTTAGTGCTATCCTCCGAATTATTTTCCTCTCTAGGATCCTCAATCTTTCTTCCTCTTTCTGGGTCAGACACATTACTTCAGCACCATATGTGATTACTGGTCTAATTGCTGCTTTGTAAATTTTCAGTTTAATATTCTGAGTAAGCTTCTTATCTTTGAAGAAGTTATTGTTAATACGCATATGAATCCTAAAATTATAGATTGCTTTTCTAAAACAGTTTTAATATCTCTCTAATGTTCGATTACAAATTCTTATTGATAAAATCCGCATCACCGCGCTAAATACTCTCATAATGACTGCATTGCCTATGTTCCCTATACTGTAAAGTCAAGGTGGGACGGACTATAGAATAGACACATTATGAGAAAAACAAAATTATTTAGACAGTAAAATAGAACAACATAAAAAAACTAAACAGTTCTAATTCAGTTTTTGAAGTTTACAGTTATCAGTTTGTAAAAGTTGTAAAAGATATTGTTAACTTTTAATAATTTGTTATTTTGTAACAAAATTGTTAATTTTGTTACTGAATTGGCAAATATCGATTGTTACTGAAATTTATAATATTTCGAAACATTTTCAAGCCAAAAATTAACAAAAAAATGAGTATTCTAAATTAATATTCAAAACATTTTTCGTAACAAGTGATTGGCATTAAAAACAACCGTGTGACCGTGTCATCCCCGTATCTCAAATTATTAATATTGACGTCATTCATTTTAATACCACATTTTGATACCACAGCCCTGCCTTACTCCTATTCATATTTGAAGTTCTTCAGACGTGTCCCGGCCAATCCTGATGTTTGCACGTTGATGCCAGTAAAGATTTTTAATAATTCGTAGGTCTTTATCGTCAATACCCACCTTCTGAAGAATGGCAATCATTTCAGTAAGCTTTACTCGATCAAAGGCCTTCTCAAAGTCAGGGAAACACATATAAACCGGATGTCCGACATCCCTGCATCTCTGTACCTTAATCTGAATATTAGATAGTGCTTCTCTGGTTCCAAGGTTATGGCAGAATCCAAACTGTGTATCGCCAAACCTGTGTACATCCTAGAGTGCAAAATTCGTAGAAATATCTTTAAAACATGACTCATCAAGCTGATAGTTAGGTAGTCACTACATCTTTTCGCATTTGCTTTTTTAGGTATCGTCACAAAAGTCGACAGCAGCCAATCCGTTGGTACAGGGGCAGCCCGTCGGGGTAGGCAAGGTAGGCGCTGCCTAACCTCTTCAAATGTACAATACAATAATAAATTATTTATTAATATAAATTACTTATTTCAAAATTGTAATTTATAAATTTTGACACAATACGTAAGTACCTATCTAAAATAGAAAAGCTACTTTTTAATTTCTCTTCGAAGTTGTAATTATTGTACGCTCCTCGTAGTAGTACTACTCACTTCTATTATCGCACTACCCTATGGTCAGGCACTTTGTAATCCGCCTAACCTAAAGAACAGAACAGAATGATATGCGTATCTCATTCTTAGGCTAAGCCTAAGCACATCAAGGTAACTGTGGCTTGTCTAGCCCTAGTGGACGGGAATTTCCGGGAACTTTTTGGGGCTAGGTTAGGCTACATTTTTTTTGCGCCTTCGGCAATGGTTGTCCCGAGCTGCATCTCGGGATAGCCAATTGTATGTTTTAGGATCCTGACTACAAATACTGAAAAAACTAAAAGTGCGAATTTTGTCATGAAATTTGGTATGTGGAGTTAGTTGTGGATGTGTTATTTGGAACAACTTTTCCAAATAACTTTCCGGTATCTCTAACGCGAAGCAAAATATCGAAAATTCGCCCTATTTGTAGATTCGCAGTAGATAGCGTTTAAAATTTAAATTTGAGTTGACTATGACTATCTTAAAAAATGTAAACCATCACACTTGTTTGACTGCAAAATTTTAAATCTGTATTTATTTTGATAGCCGCAATAAAGGGGTGTCTTCATCTTAAATGCGACACACTGTGTATGTATATAGGTATACGAGTATATAATATGTAGAGCATATAGTAGAGTATAGAGTATATATATAGGTATATGTGTCGCCTACCCGCATACTGAGGTCACGAGCCGCCACTGCGTTGGTATTGGTATATTGCCAGTTTGATAAATTTTATTAAAAGTCTGGTCTAATAATAATAGTTATTGGTTACCTCCTTTTGTTTATTTATATAAGCGTTTTTCATATGGAATTCTAAAAAATTCTGACCGTTCTTCGAGAAATATTTTATGCGCCTTTAAGTGAAAATACTCGGAATAGGAGGGAATCGAATATTTCAGGTGCTTTTAGGAGTAAGTTTGCAAAAACGATGTTTCGGGAAAACTGAGTTAAAGTTTACAAACATGTTAGAATAGTAAGGGCGAACAAGTGATGCTACTAGATTATGCGGTTTATCGTCGCATTTCTACTAAAGCGTGCGGTCTACCGATGTATACGGTGTATAATCTGTATTATTACAAGGCCGACAAAAAATCTTTACAAAGTGAATAAAACGTGTAAATCTTAGGAATTATTTTTTAATTTGTACGGCTTGTTCCCAACTAAAATAATAAATTGATATAATAAAGTATTAACTTATAAAAATACTATAATAATCCTTCTTATTTATGCCTTATATTCACTTTGTAAAGATGGTTTTTGTTGGTGTCACGTTCTATCGGTACGTCAGCTCATCACTACAATCTTTTCTCAGAAGCGTTGAACAGATAATGAAAGGCGCCTTTGTAAGCGGAAAGTTTATCGCCAAGTACTAATAAAAATTACAATATACAATAAACTTTAAGAATTTAGTTTCTCTACTATTATGCAAGTTACACCCTAATCTTTTCCTATGGTATGGAAATCCTTCAGGTAGATCTTAAAAACTTTTGAGGATTTTGCAAGATTTTTATGAAATAAAAAAAGAGGTTTAATACTTTTTATTGTATAAAAATAAACATCCCTAGTGTTTTTAATAAAATTCACAAATAAAGCTTCAATTGAATTCAATTTGATTTTCATCGTCTACGGTTTCTTCGTCTTCTGTATCTCACCAATTAAAGCTACTAAGCTACAGAATTACCGAAACACCGGCGCGTTAACAGAGGAGAAGAGGCTAACCTAGAACGGAAACGCAACGAAAACCTGTGGGTTAGCCCTTATTCTTCTAGATTCTAGACGATTATGCAGTTCAGTTTCTGACATGAATGGATTGGTATACTATTTCTTACGAAATTTTAGGAGTATGAAGGGCGAAACATGCTGTTATAATATACAGACGCATTCTTTAAAAGAGCCGAGATTCTCCAAGCTCCTGATTTTTCCTTTTCGTACAATTTTTGTCTTTTTCCAAAGTCTATTATTTTTACCTGGCCTAAGAAAACAAACCGTAGAAAGTACATCGGTAAGGGGCGGGAGGGAACGAAGGCGAGCCGTAACGGCCTTAGGTTATGTTCGGGCAGAGTATGCTAATACGGCTTACACATACGCCGAACGGGATTTCATTTCCCCGAGGACAAACAAGGCTCTGGAAGATTCCATAAACGTACACGAGTAAATATGGATGTTTGTTTTTTATCAAACGACATCAATTATTCAAAGTCAGTCATAAAAAATGAGTTGATTTCCTCTAATAGTATGTATGAGGAAAGTTCTTTGAAAGGAACATAGTTATATATCTTTTAAAGTGTAATGAGTTTTGTCAGTGTCACAGTGTTACGTAACAGTAAAGCTAGATATTAGTATTATATAACAAAGTAAATAGTAAAATTGTACACATATTATTCAATGTCTCTCTATTTTTGAGTAAAAAATTGCATTTGTTTCTAAACTTACGTGCATAGAAATCGGCCCACTTAAAAATTTGGTCATTTTTGATGTCTCGTATTTCCTAAACCTGTTAGCCGATTTATAGCCTGATTCTTTAATAATACCGATGTAATAATATTGTTGCTAGACATGTAAATTTTCATTGTATACCGGGTGTACAAATCAAACTGTGTTTTTTTCTCCAAAGTTCGCATCACCTTGTGGAATATTCTAGCATTTATAAAATACTGAAATTAAAACCCAACTATAGCTTCAGGTTTTTTTCACATTCTGTTTTTTCATTAATTCGTTTATGTTGGATAATAAAAAAGTTAGGTACTTTAACAACTAACCAGACATGTTCTTCATTAATACACGGTGTTTCTAAATAAGTGCGACAAACTTTAAGGGGTAATTCTGCATAAAAAAATAATGACAGTTTGTTTTATAAACATATGTTTGCAATTGTTTCATTTCCGAGATACGGGATGTTGAATTTTTTCTTTCAAACTGACGATTTATTTATTGCTCTAAAACCAGTCGAGATATGCAATTAAAATTTGTAGAGGAAAGTGTAGGTCGAGAAGAAAGTGTAGGTAATGTACACCCTTCTATAATATGTTAAATGAACCTTTCTGGCTACTACCAGAGCCGTACGAAATGAGCAAGTGAATGGTTGACCCTTCCCACATTCTACGCCACTGACGGAATTACTATATTAGTGCAATTTTTCAATTCCCCAATCTTTTCTATGTAAATATTATATCTTCATTCGTACCGATAAAATCATTAATTTTGGAGATATTTGAAGTTAAAAATGAAGGGGCACAAAGGGCACAATACATTAATCAAAATAGCTGTGTCGTTTCATTTTTAACTTCAAATATCTCGAAAACTAATGGCTTTAACTTTACGAATGAACAGTGTACTATTTACATAGAAAGTATTGGAGAATCGAAATATTGCACTAAAATAGCAATTCCGCCAGTGCCGTAGAATTTGGGAAGGGTAAAACATTCACTGTCCCCTGTCGTACACCACTGGTGGTAGCCAGATATCATGGTTTGTTTATCATAATTTAGTAGGATATATTTATAGTATCTACATTTTCTGCCAAGTAAATAGTTTTAAAGCACTGGGTAAAAATAGTTATTAAATTTTTAAATAAAACACCCTGTAACTCAGTAAGGAACCACATTTTATTTAAGAGCACAGGCGCAAATATTTTACGGCTATCCCTACTTTTTCCTTCTTTACACGGCAAATTACGTGTAGTAAAATTCTCACTGGTATTTATAAAGATTATTTGACAGTGACATTGGTTGCGTTCGGACGACCACAGCGGCTGACTGTCAGCAGAAATCGGAGTGGTTGTACCCAGCGCTGATAGGGAAAGCTTAGTAAATCTCTCAGCGGCTGACTTCCAGAGGTGTCGTCTAAACGCTACCGCTGGCTCAGCTGTCTAGCCGCTGTGGTCGTCTGAACGCATAACCATTTACTTAGAGATGACTTTTGAATGTTCTTGGATAACTGTTACTTTGTATAATAATTGCATAAAGTATTAATTCAGTTAATTAATATGATATTTTTTTCACTAACTATGTATTCAGTGATTAAAATAATTTACAGGTATACTATGCAATAAAAACTAATACTTAATCGAGAAAAGAGGAAAAGGGATAAAGTGAATTTATATATTGTTTCTATGGAACGCTTTTAGATAAAATTTGAACCTATTTAACAACAAAATACTTGGATCACAGAATATATCATAGTGTATTCTCTGCTTAGGATCTTCCATAAATAATAAACAACAGATAACTTTTTATTAATTTCACGTCTTAAATCAAATATTTATCAAATACACTATCGATATTATTTAATAAACAACTCAAAATATTCCCGAAGTCGTGTCAATTATCTGAAATTGTCACTGTCTGACTGAAAATATGCTGATAATATTCTATTCCACTGAGTGCGTTGTATGACAAAGATAGATTTGGAAAATATTACCACGGACATGGTGTTAATTTTTTTCGAATCCTGAAAAAACCAATAAATATTTTTAAAAAATTTAAACGCAGAATGAAAGACTAAATTATTATCGAGGGCCGAAAGTCCCTTAGAATAAATAAAAAGTTTATTTTGAATGAGATATTTGAAATTAAAAATCACACTACATTTTCGCTTAGTTTTTCACCCCTATAATTTATTAAAATAAACATTACAGAAGTTCTCAGAGACTTTCGGCCCTCGCTAATAACATAATATTATATTCTCCGTTTAAAATTTTTCAAAAATACTAATTAGTTTTCTCAGGATATTCGAAAAATAAAAATAAATCCCATTTGAATAGCATTGGAGCGGAAACTATGTACCGATCCCGTTAAGTGATTTTGGTTAAATCTAAATATTTTGAGGTGTAGAATCTACAACTCAGAGATTGGACATTCTTAATGAATCATCCTGTATATTATTTATAAATTCCCTAAAAATTCCCTACTTCAAAACAAATGTTTTCGGAATTACAATTTCATCATCAGGTTTTATTTCAGATTATAGGTCTGGATCCCGCGTATGAAAAAAAAGTTGATTAACAGCAAGCTGAAAATTTGTTAATAGTTCAACGGTGTCTAGTCGGACAAACTTTGATATATGGGAACACTGGAACAGGGGAAGTTTTAATTGTGGAACAGGTTAAAAATTTGGAACGGTCAGACCACGAAAACGGCACATGTATTTTGTCCGACAGAACAGACTTAAACTCTCCGAACAGAGATTAAACTCTCATGCAAAAATCAGACTGCTATTTATCACCAAATGGGCGTTTTAATGAGTGGAACATGCAGAATATGTCAAATGACAGGAATTATGACAGGTGATAAATAGCAGTCTGATTTTTGCATGAGAGTTTAATCTCTGTTCGGAGAGTTTAAGTCTGGTCTGTCGGACAAAATAAATGTGCCGTTTTCGTGGTCTGACCGTTCCAAATTTTTAACCTATTCCACAATTAAAACTGCCCCTGTTACAGTGTTCCCATATATCAAAGTTTATCCGACTAGACACCCTTAAGCTATTAACAAATTTTCAGCTTGCTATTAATCAACTTTTTTTCATACGCGGGATCCAGACCTATTAGCATGCCTGAGCCACCAAGATATTAGGGTAAAAACCCTTTAAATGTGTTAAAGTTTATAAAAAATATACATCATGTTATTAAATTAATCAGATGTTTAAAATTTTCCTGGATTTAACTTCAGGCAACATATAACTTTGCCCCATGTGGGTTGCAATGTTCAGAGGATGGAACCTCTATTGACAGACTTCAAATCGCAACTCCATTCAACTGGACATTGCCATTTGACACTGGCATCAGACAATATAAGAAATGTTATAGGTGCTCAACGCGAATTCGCATCTCTTCTAAATTCACATGCATTAATAGACAAAATATGCGCATTAACAAATTCTCTAGCAATTGAATGGCAATGTAGGTATACCTCCCAATGTATTACAAATCTACAAAGAATTTTAGATAAGGTTATTGCAACGAGTGAAGAATTTGGTCTGTCACTAAACATAAAGAAAACAAAATTCATGGTTAGATCAGAGAAAAATATTAGAAACATCAATCTCCACGTAAATAATAAGACGATAGAACGAGTTCAGAATTATAACTATTTAGGGACAAACATTAGTGAAACAAACGATTATACCAAAGAAATCAGAATTAGAATAGAAAAGGCTAGAAGTGTATTCAATAATATGAAACAAATAGTATGTAGTAGAGACAGCCTAAATCTTAGAAAACGAGTACTAAAGTGGTATGTATTTTTTGTCCTTTTGTATGGTATGAAGACATGGACTCTTAATTAACGATGTCTGGATAGATTGAAATCATTTAAAATTTGGACATGTCGAAGAATGCTGAGAATCTCCTGGACAGACAGAATAACCAATGAAGAAGTACTAAGAAGAATAGAGAATAGCAGGAAGATACTGGATTCCATCATAATCAGAAAACTGCAATACTTGGGTCATATAACACGTGGTGACAGATATAAACTCCTAAAATTGATAATGCTGGGAAAGATTCAAGGAAGACGCAGCACAGGTAGAAGAAAAATGTCCTGGCTGAGAAATCTCAGAGAATATGGTTTGGATGCAGCTCAACTGAAGTCTTTCGGGCTGTAGTGTCAAAAGTTAGAATGGGAATGACGATTGACAACCTTCGTCGCGTAAATGGCACGTAAAGAAGAAGTATACCTCCCTATTCATCTCATTTTGGTGGACTCTGGGAAGCCGGAGTAAAATCGTTAAAAATATATTTAGAAAGAGTTTTGTCAAAAACTGCTCTTATTTATGAGGAATTTCAAACTTTAATTATTCAAATAGAGGCAATTTTAAACTTACTCCTTCTTTCTTCTATTAGTCCAGATCCTAAAGACTTTAATCCCTTAACCCTGCTCACTTATTACACTGCTCACATTACCTTATTGGTAAACCAATGATAGCAGTTCCAGACCAATCGTCGGTCGAGTGTTATAATGTTCTATCAGCACTTTTGGTAAAAATCGGGATATGTACAGAATTTGCTTAAGGGATGTCATATTGTTCTATTAAAATCGACTCCTGCATAAATATTTTATCGTATCTTTAGATTTAGACAATATTAAATTGTTCTAAATGACAAATTTAAAAATAGCTTAATATTATAATGTTCTATTAGATGCGACCAATAGCAATCCGGTATTTCTGCTGTTAGAACATTATAATTTTGAGATTCGAATAAGGAATATTTTGAAATTTCGTTGAATGTGCAAATGTTCTACGATTTATATCCAGAATTGTGTACTGAAAGAAATTAGTAAAGCAGTTGAGATATTCTTCTCCCAGAATACATTATATTGAGCTAAAACACCAGCATGATGGACATGGACCCTTCACTGAAGTTTAAATTCTATTCAAGCCTCCAGTACGAATAACAAACAGATTTTGTCTAACCACCACTTTAATATCTTTACCATCGATAAAATCTTGTGATTAACCCAGGGAAATGCTTACTACCTTTAGATAAACTACTGCATTTAAAAAAAACTTTATAAGTTTTTGTCACCTGTGGACTCCCCGTTCATATAAAAGAAAGGTCGTTTAACTAATGACAATTTAGACAATGAAATACCCTCAACATCAAAATGCAACTCTTCCGACATTTCAAAGCAATAGTAAATTTAGCCAAATTCTCGTAAAGAATTATTAAGAAACTTGTGTCTTTTGATTACTTTGAATTTTTTCCTTAATTTATAAGTTTATTAGAATATTAAGTACACGACACGATGTTGTTAGAACAATTTCGTTACATTTTTGTAAAAGTTAATGTTTCCATAAAATCATAATGTTCTATCAACATTTTATAATTTTTTTCAAAACTCTTTTTGTTTGTTAAATAAATACTTAATAAATAAAATGTTATAAATAGTTCTTTATTATTTCATTATACATATAAAAATTAAAAATTTCTATAACCAAGGCGCCTCAGAATGAAAATACAGTGAACATTTTTTAAATTGCTTTTCCTGTCAAACTGTAAAATATGCTAACACAACATTATAACACTCGACCGACGCAATATCTAAGCAATGTAAAAGTCAATAGACTAAACCGCTACCAGCATATGCAGCAGATGTGCCTAAACTTTTGGGCAAGATGGAAAATCGAATTCACCTTCCAGCTAGAAGTCAGGGACGCTGGAAGGAAAATCAAGAATCTCTCAGAGATGAATCCTTGGTTCTTATAAATGACGATATCATCAATTCAATCCGTTGACAGCTAGGCCGAATAATTAATGTACATCCTGGAAAAAACAACATCATTCGAGTAGCGCCAATCAAGACTTCCACTGGCATCATCAAACGTGGATTCAACAAAATATGCCCACTCCCTCTAAATGATTGAAAGGAGCCTTTCAAGGTGGGGAGAATGTTCGAGAAATTGTGCAAAGACGTCCCTGATGTGTGTTTCCCTTCGATGTGTGTTGCCCTTTTACCCCTCTATTTTGGATGTTTGGATAGTTTGGATGCAGCCAGACGACAAACTGTGGAAAAACTAGACTTTAACAAATTAAATATAAAAGCATGGTCCTTACTTAGAAAACTTGGTAGTAGCAGACACTCAACTAGAGACAAAGTACCAATAGTTCCCAACAGAGTGGCCTCTCATTATAGCAACCTCAAGGGCACCTAGAGATCGATACCACACAATACTCTGACGAGTTTACTGAAGAAGAAATTACCTTAGCAATATAAGAAATTAAGTCTGGAAAGGCTAACTAACGCAGTTTATACCAGTACAAAGCGGAGTCCGACAAGGTGACTCATTAAGCCCACTGCTCTTTAATATAATAATGGACGAAATAATAGAAGCAGTATGTAAAGGTCATGGTTACAGAATGGGGAATAAAGAAATCCAAATATTATGTTATGCAGACAACGCGACGTCACAATAATTGCCGAGAGTGTAACGGTTCGATACGTTATGAGAGTATTTTTGGACTCTTTAATTATTTTTTATAATTATTGTCTCTTGATTTATTAATTAATTTAATTTAATTTTCGCGTAATTAACTATTTATCTAATAATTATCTAAAAGATAATAATTAACTAATTATTATCTTTTATCTTGCAACGATGCCACACGTAATTGTGTTTTGGTATCACTGATGGAACGTACTATATACGCCACCTAGCGAGAAATATTCTTTCGTGTTCCGAGTCTTAATTTTGAGGTAGAGAGAAATCTCGCGTCACTTTTGGTTTGGAGATTGACAAGAAGAGTGGAGTGTGGCCAATTTAGGTCAAGATTGGAGGTTAGACCTCGTTTTTATTTTAAAATATGTGAATTTCAAAGTATGGATCACCAAACTTATCCAGGAGTGTTTGGGAAGGAATAAGGAAACAATCCAATGGGGTTTTCTGCATAAAGTCATCGCCACAGGGTAATTTTTTTACACTTAACTGTCATAGCAGTCTGTTTCATGGTGACATAAATAATCTTGCTAATTTATGAATAAATTTATTCAGTGCATTTAGTAGGTATCTTTTAATTATTCCAAGATCTTTAACTAATATTCATTCAGAGAAAATCCTAACCTTAATTTTTAGCTATTTATCTGTATCTTTATCTTAATTTTATCATTGTATTCCAACATATTAATAGTTATGATATAATTAGTTTAAAGAAATCATAGTTATTCTGTATTTAAATCACAAATCCACGTCTGTAATTAGAAAAACACACAAATTCTTATCAAGGTCAAATTTTGTCAAGACTTCATGTATTCAGTAATTTTTTTGTGCCTAACTAATGGCCTTTTTTTACATTACTATCTATCCTAAAAACATTTTCTTAGTTTTTCTTCTCTCTTTCCTTTGATTTCACTTTTTTCATACACTTAAGAAATTGAAGTAAACGGGAATTGTGTTTTCTAGAAACTCATGTGAAAACTTAAAAACACGTCAAACCACCGAGAGGCCAATCTCCAACCACTAGTCACTGGGAGTATGTCATTGGGAGCAAGCTTTTCGTCTGGACACTTGGGCCTACAAGAGGCATGATTTGGCACCATCCTGTTGCTCATTTTCGAGGATGCAACAGCACCCTGTTAGGAGTCGTTGGGTTTGTTTGGGAACAATTAGTTGGTGATTTGAGTAACTGTTGTGTCCTATATTTCAGACATTTGGTTAATGCACTATGTTCGTTAATTTTTTTTTCAGATTTAGCTTACCTTTGTTTTTTTTTATATAACATATTTGTATATTAGTGTATTTAGTTCCCAAACTATTGGATCTACGGTAAGTTCTTGTGCACAGGAATAAGCCAGAAAATTAGGTTTTTATATTTTATTGTTAATTTAGGTCGATTTCATGTCATTATTTAAATTTAGGTTGTATTAGTTGCTTGTTTCCCAGATATTTTACTGTTCATTTACGTATCTTCATTTATTCGGTCAATTCAAGTCGGTTGTATATTATATTTCTTCACTTTCACTCATTAATTTTGCTTAATTGATTATTGTAGTTTCTCCTAGTCAGGCTTGTGACTGCAGTTTTATATTATTAGTCACATTTTTCGGGTTTTAAATTAGTTGTACATAGCAAGCGTACTGTAACCATTTGGTAAAGATAATCTCATGTGAGTTGTACCCTATGTAAAGTAAGAGGTATTAGGCGAGCGGGAGATACCCCTAAAATGACCAGGTACTGACCACGGAGAGGTGAATGGCTAATTTTATTGATACATTATATTTTTGAAGGTGCTGAAAACGAAAATGAGGTTTATTTTGAATTTTATGTGGGGGAACATTGTCAAAATCGCAATTTTAACCTAAAAATAGAAGAAAAAGACATCACGTTTTTTTGCGTTTACCTCGCTACAGCTCTGTTCCCTTTTAATATTTTTTTATGAAATTTTTACATTATATATTTCTCACTTTTCTTAAGAGAATGGTACTTACTTTAAGCTTTTAGTCTTATTCTAATAAAAGTTATGAATTTTTTAAAGTGAAAGGTGCAGATCTCTGAATTGCAAAGTTCAATCGCAAAAGTTGAGCGACGAAGTTTGAAATTTAGCTTATTAATCACGTGTATGTTAAAGTATAGAGTACAAAGAAGTTTTTGGAAAGTTTTAGATCAAAATGTTTTATAAAAAAGAATAGTGCAACTTGTATTATCGACATTAGAAATCCCCAATATAACGGACATTTTTCGAGATACTGACCATGGGTGGTGATTGGCTAATTTTGGTCTTAGATTATGTTTCTGGCGGTGCTGAAAACGAAAATGTTCGGAACATTGTGTGTGACGGAACATTGTCAAAATCGCAATTTTAACCTAAAAATGAAAAAAAAAAGTGAAGTCACGAATTTTTACTTTTAACTCACTACAACTCTGTTCCATTTTAAAATTTTTTTTTTAAATTTCTAAAGCATATATTTCTCACCATTGTGAAGACTATGAAAGTAACTGTAGTCTTTCAGTCTTTATTTTATAAAAGTTATGAATTTTTAAAAATAAATAGTGCAGATTCGTGAATTGCAGAGTTAAATCGGAAAAATTAAGTGACAAAATTTAAAATTTATCTACTTGATTTCATTTATGTTAAACCATAGAGCTCAAAGAAATTTTATGGGGAGTTTTAGGTCTAGATGTGTTATAGAAAAAATATGGTGCAACTTTTAATTTTAAGAAAAACAAGGTTTAACTTTCTTGATTTTTAGGGCAAAATTGCGATTTTGACAATGTTTTCCCACCTAAAATTCAAAATAAACTTGATTTTCGTTTTCAGCACCATCAAAAACATAAAGTAAGACCAAATTTAGCCATTCACCACAAATGATCAGTATATCGAAAAATTAGCGTTATTTTGGGGATTTATAACGTAGATGTTAAACGTTGCACCATTGGTTTTCTATAAAACAATTTGATCCAAAACTGTCCAGAAAACTTCTTTGTACTCATGTTTTATTTTTGATTTTGACTTAAAATCTATATTTCAAATTTTGTCAGTCAAATTTTGCGATTAAACTTTGCAATTCACGAATTTGCACCTTGTACTTTAAAAGATTCATAACTTTTACTAGAATAAGACTAAAAGCTTAAAGCAGAAACCATTGTCATGAGCGATATATAGTGTACAAACTTTAGAAAAAAATATTTAAACGGACCAGTTGTAGCGAGCTAAATGCAAAAAACGTGACTTCATTTTTTTTATTTTTAGGGTACAATTGCAATTTTGACAATATTCCCCCACCTAAAATTTAAAATAAATTTCATTTTCGTTTTTGTCAAGGTCAAAAACATAATCTAAGACCAAAATTAGCCATTCACCACCTATGGTCAGTATCTCGAAAAATAAGCGTTATATTGGGGATTTCTAATGTCGACATTAAAAGTTGCACTATTTTTTTTTTCTATAAAACATTTTGATCTTAAACTTACCAGAAAACTTCTTTGTACTCTCTATTTTCACATAAGCGTGATTTTATACTTCGTCACACAACTTTTGCGATTAAACTTTGCAATGCACAAATCCGCACCTTTTTCTTTGAAAAATCCATAATCTTTATCAGGCTAAGGATAAAAGCTCGAAACAGGTACCGTTGTCTTTAGAAATGCTAGAGCTATATACTGTAAAAATTTCAGAAAAAAATATTAAAATCGAATAGACTTGTAGCGAGGTAAACGCAAAAAAACGTGATTTCACTTTTTTTTATTTTTAGGTTAAAATTGCGATTTTGACAATGTTCCCCCACATAAAATTCAAAATAAACTTCATTTTCGTTTTCAGCGCCCTCGAAAATATAAAGTATGAATAAAATTAGCCATTCAAACCTCCGTGGTCAGTATCTCGAAAACAAAGCGCTTTTTTGAGGGTGTCCCGCTCGTGTATATATAATTTTGTACATACATATTTATAACAGAACTGTTGGTTATACAACGAACTGTCAACACTGATGGAATCGCCATAAAACGAAGTTAATGGCGTCAGGATGAGATAGAAGATAATCAGGTAAAGGAAGGAAGATAATCGGACAGTGCTAGTCAGGTACGTTGTAGTTGTAGAAAATTTTACCTGACAAATTCTCTGTCTCTCTCATGTCTCTCTAGAAGTGCTAGAACCTCTCTCTTGTATGTTGGCGCCTATCTCGCTTCACTGTTGGAATGGGACGGGGCCATTCCATCAGTGTTGACAGTTCATTGTGGTTATATCATGTTTAGCGTTAACTTAACTTTGTCATTTTAAATATATTTAATATTTGACAGCAGTGTAAGATACCTGGGAGAGTGTTATTTAATTTGTTCTTCTTTATGAATTTATTCTTCTTTATGTAATTTCAGTACATTATTCTTATTTTAGTATTTACCTTTTCTAGTCATCATCATTATCTACTTTGAGCTACCGTCTTCGACAGGCATGCAAATGAGCCGTATCCATCCTTGAGTGTCAAGTTGTCGTTCTCTGCTAGCCTAACTCCATTCAGTTTGCATTTGTCTCTCCATACTTCTAGTATCAGCCCATCCCACTTAATCCATCTATTTCTGCATCTTATCATTTTCCCCCATACAAGTACTACTGCAAAAGTAGTATTTTTCTTACTTCGGCCTCTTCAACCGAGACGCCTCCTAAATTATTCTCATTTTTGTTCCATTAGCTACATTTAGTTAATTTTCTTTTCCTTACTTCTGTTGGAGTATATCATTCTCTTTACTTTCACTCTAACAGAAGTTTTCTTTTTTGTTACAAGACAGAAGACATACTCCAAAGATTAACACACGTCTTCAATACAACAACCAAGAAATACAATATGATAATATCATCAGAAAAAACCAAATGTATGACAACATCTAAATACCCATTACGATGTAAAATCGAAATTGATGGGAAAATAATAAAGCAGGAAGCACGGTTTAGATATCTGGGAATAGATATAACCAGTTACGGAGATGTCGAAGAGGAAGTACGACAACAAAGCTGAAAAGCAAGTAAAGCGGCGGGATCTCTTAATGACTCAATCTGGAAGAACAAACACCTAAGACAAGATATAAAAGCAAGAATCTATAAAGCAGCAATTAGACCTATGGCATACACGGCGGAGACAAGACCTGACACATTTAAAACAAGACGACTACTAGAAACAACAGAGATGAAAATACTTCGACGAATATCAGGGAAAAGTCTGTTGGATAGGAAGAGGAGCGAAAACATAAGAAGATGATGCAATATAGAAGACATAAATGGATGGGTGACAAAACGAAAACAGGAGTGTAACGAACACATTAGTAGAATGGCGGAGGATAGGATAGTAGTCCAGAGAAATAAGATTTTTCTCGTGACACATCCCCCTCCAGGCCGAAACCAAATTTTTTGAGTAGTATGGACATCTATATTAATAACTTTTATGTTTCCTGCAGCCGATTTTGATGATATACATAGTTATAAACAAATCAAGATCAAAAAACCGTAAATTTTCGCTTTTTTCGTCTATAACCAAAAAGTTAAGCATTTTAAACAAATTTGAGAGTAAGAAACTCATAAATCGTATAAAAAACTTCAATATGGCTTCGCTGAATATGTCTATCCTTATTGGTTGCTTAGAAAATTGCAAAATAAATCATAAATTTTCAGTTTTTATAAATATTCATAACTTATGTAAAAATTAACTTAGAACCTTCTTATCAAACGAATTGCTGAGACTTCTGGTGCTTAAATTATATTTTAAATTTCAAAGCGATTGGTCAAATAGTTTAAAAGTTATTTAATTTGTTTATCCCAAATTCATTTTTTTTGCTACACTATAAGTCAGAAAATTATGAGGTTACAGTAACACTTCTGACAGTTTATGAAAGAAGAACATTTTATACTATTGACTTAATTAAAAAAAATGACAAAAAGTAATTTTAAACAGCGTAAAATTATTTTGCAAAAACACGTCGATTTTTTGCTTACTTATAAGCAATTAGAATAACTTTTTAACCGTTACCCGTAGAAATTTTTTTTTATATTTGGAAAGACTGAATTTTTATACACATCTAGGAAGAAAAACAAAATTGTCCTAGGACAATTAGGGACGAAATTAGCCTCCCCTTTTTTTAATTCACATGTTTTTGCAAAATAATTTTGCAGTATTTAGAATTATTTTTTGTCATTTTTTTTAAATTAAATTAATAGTATAAATCTTCTTCTTTCATAAACTATCCAAAGTATTACTGTAACTTCATCATCTTCTGACTTAGAGCGTTGCAAAAAAAATTAATTTGGGATAAATACCTTTTAAACTATTTAACCAATTGTTTTGAAATTTAGGATATGATTTAAGCACCAGAAGTCTCAGCATTCTGTGTAATAAGAAGGTTCTAAGTTATTTTTTACATAAGTTATGAATATTTATAAAAACTGAAAATTTATGATTTATTTTGCAATTTTCTAAGCAACCAATAAGGATAGACATATTCAGCGAACGCCATATTGAAGTTTTTTACACGATTTATGAGTTTCTCACTCTCTTTGTTTAAAATACTTAACTTTTTGGTTATAGACGAAAAAAGCGAAAATTTACCGTTTTTTGATCTTCATTTGTTTATACCTATGTATATCATCAAAATCGGCTGCAGGAAACATATAGGTTATTAATATAGATGTCTATACTACTCCAACAATTTGGTTTCGGCCTGGAGGGGGTTGTGTCACCAATAAGATATTTTTTTTCCTTATTTCTCTGAACTATAGTACGAATAGCACAATATAAGTCACGAAATGGACGAAGAAGTATTGTCAGACCAAGAAAAAGATGGTGCGATAATTTAAACAATTTAGGATGCTAATATTGAAGAAGAAACAGGCTTTAACCTTCAACTACACGCGCTGGCGTATTTTGTACGCCAGATGTAAGAATTCTACTGCAAATATATTTAAAAAATTTATTTTTGACCTTTTTTATCTACCTAACCTATCACTGGAATGTGCTTTACAATTGGTTTTAGTTTCGTTATAATCGGCGTTCTGGGAAGATCGTAATTTACAAATTTACATTTTAGTATTTGTTGTTTCCGGTGGTGGATAATATACGCCACAATTAAAGTAATATAAGTAGTAATATAACTACATCTTTCAATTGTTTTTAAGTCAATATGGCACAAAATATATTTCTCTTTATACACAATACTTTTTCTTCTCATGTAAAAAATCGCATTTCAAAAAAATTTTATTAGTAATTTTATTTATCATGGAATCAGATTCCAGTTATAAATCCCAATTGGCTTACTGAGAAAGAACTCCAAGTATTCGCTGATGCTGAATAAGGTTTATAACAAACAACTAAGTGTATTCAAAATAAAAATAAACAAATCCGCTGTTTTTAAGTGTATTTTCTTGTGGCGTATAAAGTACGCCACGCGTGTAGTTATGTTATAACTTGATGCGCGGGTAGTTAAAGGTTAAAGCCTACGCCTGCATACAAGAAGGAAGAAGACATATTTATATCAATGTCAAATACTTATGGGCGTTATGATTTTTATTGGGACCCCAGAAATATTAGAGGTTCGACACCAATGATTGCATTGCTAAGGGGTCGCCGAGGTGAGATTCGTTGTATGCAAACCTTATATCTGCTGTCGAATAAATAAAAAAGCTTTACCTCCGAAATTGAGTTTCCGCTTTTCGCATATATGGAGGATTTGCTACGATTTTCCACGATGCAGTTGCCGGATCGAGAGGATAGATACACAGTTTCGAATATACTCGAATCTCGATCGGATAGCTAGACAAACATATAAGTAGATAACAAACATTTTCTAGGGGTCAACAAGCGTAATAAGTTTTAAATAGAAACAGACTGTTTGACTTGTACACATTTCTATATAAATCAAAACGGAAACTGGTGTATGTTTTCAAAAACTAATAGTGTGTAAATAAATTTATTAAAATCAGCTAAGTACTTTCAGCATTTTTAATGCCATCATCAGAGCTATCGTCTTATAATTGTAACTACCTCAAATAAAGAGAAAACTTTGAACAAACACACTCTAATTTTAAAATTAACCCAGGGATCAAACCACTGGTCAGGGTAAAAACCCTTAAATATGTAAAATAATCACATTTAATGTGTTTTAAATTTTTTTTGTATGTATAGTTTTATGTTTTAAATGTATAGTTCATATAATTAGCTACAATCTGTAAAAGTTTCAAGTTCCTTCATTGTAAAAAAAAACAAGAGAATTTAAGCATTTTCCGTTAAAATCGTTTTTTTATTTAAACAATTAATTAACAAAAAAATTTTTATTGACTATACGTGTATTGTTTCCGCTAATGCATATGTCTGCAAATTTTTAGTCATTTGCATTGAAGAAAAGGCCGTCAAATTAAAGTTCAAAGATTTGACCCAAACGATTGAACTAAAGAAAAACGTTTAATTAATTAATACGACCAAACGAATTCTAATGTTAATTGTAGCACAAAAGGTCTCTACCGGTGGTTTTTCTAAGACTACGATAAAAACACGAATTTTTTGAATTCGAGTTTTGGTTGAAGTTTTGTTTCGTATCGTATTGAAATTGGACACGAATAAACGCTGATTTATATATAAACAAATATATGAGCGTTCAAAATTTGAAACTTTATTGTTTATTTATGAAGCATAACGTAAACAATTAACGTAAAAAGTAAAATTATATAATAATATAGTTCATATCATTAGCTACAATCCGTAAAAGTTTCTACATTGTAAAAAACAAGAAAATTTAAGCATTTTCCATTAAAATCGTTTTTAACAATCAATAAAAACATTTTTTATTGACTCTTCGTGTATTGTTCCCGCATATGGGAATATGTCTCCAAATTTTCATTCATTTGCATTGAAGAAAAGGCAGTCAAATTAACGTCTAAAGATTTGACGCAAACTATTGAACTAAAGAAAAGCGTTTAAAAAGAAACTAAGTTTATGAGAATTAACGGAAAATCTAAAAACAAACCAATTTAATAATGTATAATAGTAGGGGAGGAAAGTATGCTAAGTTTGCAGTTACTCGAGCGTTATGTGGACCTATTTAGTTGTGAAGAGCAAGTCCTAAAACCAAAAAAAGTTAAGGCAAGTTTTCCATAAAGTGGGGGAAAATGTCTGGAATAAAAGTTACTTATTTTTAAGTGAGGAATACAAATCTGAAATAAAAAATGGAAGCTCCTATTTAAGATTTTAAAGTAACTCCCACCCTACCTCCGTGGGCGGTCGTGTTTAGTGTCATTCGATAGATTTTTCAAAAATATTAAATAAGTGTATTTTTCAATTTTTCGATCTGATGTTCATTTCGCGAAATATCGCGGGGTTCATATTTAAAATTTTAAATTTATCCCCACCCGTCTCCGTGGAAAAGGAACAAACTATACTAGGCCAGGAACCGAAGCTTTTCACCTCACAATTTTTACAGAATGGATCGATTTGCTTGAAAATTTGAGAATAAGTAGTGGATAGTCTAAGGATCAACATTTATATGATGCCGAAAGGCGCTTTTACCATGGGGGTGGTAAATCACAAAAGTTGGTAAAAACGTTCATTCTAAGCAAAAAACGTTCTATACATTTTTTTTGATAAAATTGACAGTTTTCGATTTATTCGCTATCGAAAGTGTTAGTTTTGTATAGAAAAAAATCAATTTTTTCGATATACTCATTTACGATTCACTCAATTTTTGCCGCAGAAAAAAATTTTTTAAACCAAGTTCTTGAGAATTAAAAAACCTACTATTTTATATTGAAACATTTTTTCGTATTTTTGATGCTAATCTTTCTATTCTGAAGAAAATGGCATTTTTAACAAACTACAAAAATTCGTTATTCGCTTTTAACTCCAGTTTTTTTAAAACTAATCATTCTAAGCCAGTCAAACTTCTACAATATATTAATAATTAATACATAAATAAATAAAAATGAATAAGGCCAATGACTAAAAACACCGCTAACTTACATTATTATGCTTCCAATTGGATTTCTCCTTTTTTTTTTCAAAAAAAAATATTGATTTTTTAACCGGAACTTTCTTTTTTTTTCATTTTAGGGAGTTTGGTAAAAAATAATTTTATAGGTTTTTATAAGATCTATAAGCCTATTACTATTAAATCTTTTTAAAATCATCATTCGCAAAAAGAGGTGACTTTGAAAGGGGTGGTAAAGGTGGTTTTTGCATGTTATTACAAGTTTTAATTGTCAATAGCTCACTCAATTTTTACAGTAGAAAAAATTTTTGCAAACCGGGTTCTTGGGAATTAAATAAGCTACAATTTCATATTTTAATATTTTTTCGTATCTCTGATACTAATATTGCTATTCTGAAGAAAAGGCTATTTTTTTCCAAACTACAAAAATTCGTTATTCGCTTTTAACTCCATTTTTTTTTAAACTAATCATTCTAAGCCGGTCAAACTTCTATAACCTATTACTAATACATAAGTAGAAAAGACCAAATAAGGTCAATGACGAATTTTAATTAGGGTTGCGATCACTTTTTCGCTGAAAAAAATAGGGACTGGCATTCTTTTCATTATAAGTCACTTACTTTTTGAGCTAGAGACTTTTTTTACTTCTGGTGATAGATATTTTTAAATACTTTAAATTAGTTTAAACAAGTTGTCCTCGAAAAATGCATAGTTTTCCCGTCATTTGACTTTTAAACTACAATATTTAGCATTTGACGAAGAAGAGCCAACATATAATAAAGTATAGCTGAATTGCTATTGGTCTTAAAGAAAATTTAAAACAACTAAACGGTTTTGTTTATTTTTTCAAATGCTACATTTTTGTTAAGTAAAGTTGTTTTGATAAAACGAAAACTTTTGGAGTTATTAGCAGAAAACTTATTAAAAACTTTGATTTTTTCGATATAAAACTAACACTTTCGATAGCGAATAAATCGAAGACTATCAATTTTATCAAAAAAATGTATAGAACGTTTTTTGCTTAGAATGAACGTTTTTACCAACTTTTGTGATCAAAATGTACTAAGAAATTTTCACCCGCGAGATGGGGTGGCAACCACCCCCATGGCAAATGCGCCTTTCGGCATGATATAGATTTTGATTCTTGGACTATCCACTACTTATTCTCAAATTTTCAAGTAGATCGATCCATTCTGTAAAAATTGCGAGGTTTTGTCCTATTTTAAGCTTCATTACTTGGAAAGCTACATACTATGTATTGGCTGAATTGGCAATACCACACAAGCTAATTAGACTCATTAAAGCCACAATGGATGAAACTCAAGCATGTGTACGAATACAAAACCATCGGTCAGATTTTTTCAAAATCTCGCAGGGATTAAAGCAGGAAGATGGGCTGGCCCCAACATTGTTTAACCTGGCACTGGAGTATGCCGTTAGGTAAATGCAAACTGGACGAGGAAACCTACTGACTTAGTGATGTTGATTATAGTTACTTTCCAGTATTCGTTACAAATCGTTCTTTTTTATGAAGTAATCATTTACAGTATTCGTTACTTTGATACTTTGATTACTTTTGTTACTTTTGTATTTGAGTACCGGTAATCCTATCGAGAATCGCATTTCTCAGTACATATTTTGTATTAGTAGGATACTTTGATTAGTATGAATACTTTTGTATTTGAGTACCGGCAATCATATCGAGAATCGCATTTCTCAGTATTTCGTATAAGTATAAGATCCGATATAACAACGACCTTCCAATGGATAGAAATGAAATGATATGTTATCTATTATGTTAAAAATTATTAAAAACAAATTATTTAAAAAACATAATTTTGTTCAGACTAATTAATAATTAAAAATGAATTTGTTTTATAAATTCTACTAATTTTTTGGCCCGGCAGATATCATTAGATTTTTGGATCATAACAATAGCACATAATTTATCGTATCATACATCAGGGTGTCCCAAAAGTAGTGGAACGGTCGAATATTTCGCAAACTAAACATCGGATCAAAAAACTGAAAAATACGTGTTCAATCATTTTCAAACATCTATCCAATGACACCAAACACCAACCCCCACTACACCCCCTGGAGGTGGGGTGGAGGGTAACTTTAAAATCTCAAATGGAAACCCCTAGTTTTTCTTGCAGATTTGGACTCGTTACGTAAAAGTAAGCAACTTTTATTCAAGACATTTTTTCGAACTGTGGATAGATGGCGCTATAATTGAGAAAGACGATTTATCCTGATACCATAGGTAAATTATAGAGACGGTCTAATATCTCGAGTAATACACTTCCAAATGAGAAACCAAAAAAAAGGTTTTTAATACTTTTCGAAAACCTATCGAATAACACTAAACATGACCCTCCAACCCACCCCCTGGAGGTGGGGTGGGGGGTAACTTTAAAATCTTAAATAGCAACCCCCACGTTTTATTATAGATTCGGATTCGTCATGAAAAATTAAGCAATATTTATTCGAAACATTTTTTAGAATTGTTGATAGATGGCGCTTTAATTGGAAAAATACGATCTATCAGTAATTTTAAAAAATGTTTCGAATAAATGTAGTTTAATTTTTCATGACGAATTTGAATCTGCAATAAAAAGTGGGGGTTGCTATTTAAGATTTTAAATTTACCCCCCACCCCGTCTCCAGGGGGTGGGTTGGAGGGTCATTTTTGACGTTTATCGATAGGTTTTCGAAAAATATTGAAAACCTGTTTTTTGGTTTCTCATTTGGAAGTGTATTTCTCGAGATTTAGACCGTTTCTATAATTTACCTATGGTATCAGGATAAATCGTTTTTCCCAATTATAGTACTTATCCGGGACCCTTTTTAATGTTAAATATCCACAGTTCGAAAAAATGTCTTGAATATAAGTTGCTTACTTTTACGTAACGAATCCAAATCTGTAAGAAAAACTAGGGGTTTCCATTTGAGATTTTAAAGTTACCCCCACCCCACCTCCAGGGGGTGTAGTGGGGATTGGTGTTTGGTATCATTGGATAGATTTTTGAAAATGATTGAACACGTATTTTTCAGTTTTTCGATCCGATGTTTAGTTCGCGAAATATTCGACCGTTCCACTACTTTTTGGACACCCTATATAAAGATATGTGCATAAATAAATTTTTAAAAATCAATAAAAATTAAAATAAACTCTAAAAAAATTCAAAAAAATCTCAAAAAAATTACAAATTGGATGTTTATTCCAAGTTCTAAATACGTCAGCGGTACGCTGCCAGTCCTAATCCTGAGTAAAGTGTGAAGGGAACATGGAATAAAAAATATATATTATAATAATAAATCAATTAACGAGATAGCTAGGTCGAACACAATCTAAGCAGTAATAACTTATACAGTCGGAAAAATGAAAGAATACCCATGAACGATCACATCAATCACTTATTTTGTATTTGCTGTCTTATTCTATAACAAACATTTGTCATTTATAGAAAATGACAGCAAATACAAAATAAGTGATTGATGTGATCGTTAATGGGTATTCTGTCATTTTTCCGACTGTATAAAGCAATAACTATTTAAATATATTTTTCGGTCAATTCTCTTTTCGGGCAATTGTTTATCTGTCAATTGTCTATTCAGGCAATTGTCCATTCGGGAAATTGTCCATTCGGCGAATTGTCCATTCGGGGAATTGCTTTCAGGGAATTGCTTTTCGGGAAACTGTGTTCGGGCAATTGTCCGGGACCCTTTTTAATGTTAAATGTCCTGGTCTAATAAAAACAATGCCATACCTACATGTAAAATTAAAGTTGATAATCATAGTCTAGAAATATTATCATTTCTACATTTTTTCCGGTCAATCTAAGCTATTTTTTTTCTAGGCGTGATAAGAATAGTGTGTATTTATTATTAAAATCTAATGTGGTGCATTTTTATTTTTAAAGAAACGAACATCTATGAAATTATGTGAATTATCTACCTCCACAAATCGTATAGACATCTGTTTCTGGGTGCATGCTCTCATGCTTTGTTAAATGATATACCTCCCTCTGTTTCAGCTACTTCTCAGCGCCCTGTAATCCTGTAAAATTCTTCATAGCCTTCGCCCTTCATAGAAAAAATTTTAGTTAACTGTACTGATACGGAACACTCATGGAATACCGGTCCGATTCCGATATCAACCGATTGCAGATACAATACTCAAATAGGTACTCGCTCTGATAGGATTGGTACGAAGTAATCAGAGTAATCAAAGTAATCAAAGTAACGATTTGCCTCTCTGAATAGTAATCGTTACTTACGGTATTCGTAAGTAACGAGTACGTTGTAACGAATAGTTACTTTTTCAACATCACTACTGACCAACAGAACGGTTCAACTGGCCGCTTATGCCGATGATACTAATATTTATTATGAGTAGAACATCAACAGGAGCACAGCAAACATACGCAGAGTTAAAAACTCAAACAAAAAGGCTAGGTCTGGAAATTAACACAGAAAAAACAAAAATAATGACATGAGACGAGGAGAAATATAGTCCCACAAAACATTGTACATAAAGATGACATTGAAACGGTTGGAAAGTTTACATACCTGGGAGTAGAAATATATGCCGACGGATCAGAAGATGGAGAAATACGGAAGAGAATAACGCAGGCAAACGGAGCTTATTTTGCCCTCTCCCATATATTTCGGTCTAAAAGTGTCCACCGAAAAACAAAGATGAGAATCTATAAAACCTTAAGTCAACTAGAAGTAATATTGTATCGCAACAGGTATTTAGTACCGTGGCTAGTGGAGAATCTGTTACCGAAAAAATCCAAAGAAACGTGCGACAAGGAATACGCTAAATTTCAACAATGGATGGCAGAAAATAATACTGAATGCGTAAATGAGTCCGTACTACTGGCATGCTTTGGAGAGATATACTTAATTCCCGCGCGGGCATAAAGTATAACATTATACTCGCACGTGCATAAAGTATACCATTATGCTCGCGCGGGCATAAAGTATACATTTATGTGGTTCGTAACTAAGTAATAAATACACAATATTAAACCGGTATGAGATAATAATAATATTTCAATCAACTATGATAGCTATCGTTTTAGCATAAGAGCTGTGAGACATTTTTGAGTAGGTATTTTAGGCAACCTGAAAAATTTTCCAGGTGACTCTTCCATGATAGCCTAATACAAAAATGCCAGTCTGGCTGGCGGGTAGCGGTTATTTTCCCCAAAAATCCTCCCCAAAGTTAAAAAAAGGGTAAAAATTGTTATTACAAAAAATATCATTGACGTGACTTTAAAGTAAATTTAAATATTCAAATATAAAGAAAATAAACAGGCCAGGCGATTTGAGGGCGATTTTAACTCTGCAAGATACTTGCATGGGCGCCCCAGGATTATTTTCAGGGGGTGCATCTGAAGATTTCATTTGAATCTGTACCGGGTGTCCCAATAAGAATGGCTCTCGGCCATATCTCAGGAACCGTTTATAGTAGAGCTTTGAAATAAAAAATTTTATAACAAAAGTTGCCTCAGGAAAAGCCTGGAAATTATTTTCATAATTGTGGGACCACCGCTAGAGGGCGTAATTGAATATCAAAAATAAAAAAATCTAAATTTTACAAAATTTTCCTAATGAAGGGGCACTGGAAATCCGATCGTCGTATTCTTCATAAAATTCTACGCATATTTGATTTGACAAGTTTAGGTCTACCTTTGGAAATAAGAGGTGGGGGTGAGTGGGAACCTTGTTATGAAAAACTGGCTGTGAGTCCGGTTCTGCTTAATCAAATTTTGCAAACTTGGTCTTGTTGAAGACAGATCTTTTTCGTCAATGTAAAAGTTATGATTTCGAACCAACTTACTAAGTAATATGCCAGCTAGAAGGCGTTATTTAATTTTTTTCAGAAATCTAGTGTTCCTTGGAAAATATTAAATACAAACATGCATTTTTAATACCATATTACAAAATTAGACAAAATTAGCAACAGAATAGCGAAAACCGCATGTTAACACCTTTTTTCTATCTCGAGATATCTTACAAAACGTGTAAATTTAAAAACATAACTGTTACTGTCACCGGTAAATGAAATAATTAATTAAAAGTAGTGTGCTATGAAAACAACAAAGAAAAATTTTCCAGCTGTCAACGTATATTAGTTCTTTTCAACGTTTCTCATTTGTTTCGAGCCTCGTTCATATCTCGTATATTAATATTATACACGGATTATACGGCATATGACAGAGGCTCGAAACAAATGAGAAGCGTTGAAAAGCCCTATTACAAAGAAATAAAAACAACTATTTAGTGATGACATAAACGTTCAAATTTTTGCCCATCATTTTCGTTGCAAACATTTACTCTTTCAAGAGTAGATTGAACAGCAGTCTCAATTTCTGCTCTCGATATGCTTTGAATGGCGTTTAGTATTCTCTGGATAATGTATTCTAGAGTAGTGTATGATGGGCAACAATTTGAATATTTAGGTCGTCAGTAAGTAGTTCTGTTTGTTCTGTGTTATATTTAATTTTAATAGTATTGTTTCTCTTTATATTGTTGTTTTAATTAGTTATATTTTTATACGTTGACATCTGGAAAATGTTATTTTGTTTTTTTCCACAGCACACTACTTTTCATTAACTTAGTTTACCGGTGATAGTAACAGTTATGTATAAAATTTACACGTTTCTCGAGATATCTTGAGATAGACAAAAGGTATCGACATGCAGTTTTCGCTATTCTATTTCTCATTTAATCTAATTTTATAAAGTATGATTAAAAATGCATACTTGTATTTAATATTTTCCAAAGAAAAGTAGATTTCTGAAAAAAATTAAATAACGCCTCCCAGCTGGCTTATTACTTATTAGGATGATTCAAAATTATCACGCTTACATTGAAGAAAAAGATCTGTCTTCAACAAGACCCAGTTTTCAAAATTTGATTTAGGAGAACCGGACTTACAGCCATTTTTTCATAACAAGGTTCCCACTCACCCCCACCTCTTATTTGCAAAGGTAGAGTTAAACTTGTTAAATCAAATATGCGCAGAATTTGATGAAGAATACAATAATCGGATTTCCAGTGCCCCTTCATTAGGAAAATTTTGTAAAATTTAGCTTTTTTTATTTTTGATATTCAATTACGCCCTCTAGCGGTGGACCCACAATTATGAACATAATTTCCAGGCTTTTCCTGAGGCAACTTTTGTTATAAAATTTTTTATTTCAAAGCTCTACTATAAACCGTTCCTGAGATATGGCCGAGAGCCATTCTTATTGGGACACCCGGTACATACTATTAACGAGTATAAAATATACAACTATACATGCATAGCTATGTACATTAATAAATATTCTAAAAAAGACAGGTTTTTTTGGTGAAATTTTCCAACTGCCAGGTGATTAAACAAATTACGCGTGCATGTAAATGAAAAGCGCTATGGGTAAGCAGCAGTGTGAGAAAGAGTGTATACCGATAGCTGTTTGCGTCCTCTGCTGTAGCTGAGTGAGTCCGTTCGCTCGAGAAAAATCACGTGGCCTGGCGATACCCATGTTGTTGTGCCTCGAAACGTTTGAGTAATTGTTATATAATATTATAGTTTTTTAAGTAACTTTTTCTAAATAAAGGAAAATAATACGTACTATACAAAAGATTTTGCAAATATGATAGAAAAAGACAAATTTATTATTATAAATATATAGGTAGAAAAATATAAAACTATAAACTAAATTAATTATATGTCCGAATATTGTACTTCTTTTTCAAACTCCTCATCTGAGCTTAAATATTCATTCTCTTCTTCTTCGTCAGACTCCCCTCGAGACTCAGATTCCTCTTCTACATGATCTGTAAATAGTTGTAATATGTATTTAGAATTAATTAAAAATTAATTAGTGATTAATTAATTGAGTTGCTACGTTTTATCTGTCCTTTTATACGGAGTTGAAGCCTAAACAATCACGGGCTCGTCTGAAGAAAAACTTGCCATTGTTGAGATGTGGTGTTATCGAATAATGTAAAAATATCATGGACACAACACGTAACAAACACGGAAACATTAAGAAAGATGAAAAAGGCAAAAGAAATACCCAACACTATGAAAGAAATATATATTTTTCACCATATTTTTCTTTCCTTCATAGTATTGAGTATTTCTTTTGCCTTTTTCATCGTTCTTAATATTTCTGTGTTTGTTACGTGCTGTGTCCATGATATTTTTTACATTATTCGATAACACCACATCTCAACAATGGCAAGTCTTTCTTCAGATGCGCCCGTGGTTGTCCAGCCTTCGAATCCGTATAAAAGGACAGAGAATACGTAGCAGCTTAATTAATGAATCACTTATTAATTTTCAATTAAGTCTAAATACATATTACAACTATTTACAGATCATGTAGAAGAGGAATCCGAGTCTCGAGGGGAGTCTGACGAAGAAGAAGAGAATGAATATTTAAGCTCAGATGAGGAGTTTGAAAAAGAAGTACAGGATTCGGACACAGAATTAATTTAGTTTATTGTTTTATACTTTTCTACCTATATATTTATAATAATAAATTTGTCTTTTTCTATCATATTTGCAAAATCTATTGTATAGTACCTATTATTTTCCTTTAATTAAGAAAAAGGCACAACAACATGGGTATCTAAAGGTCACGTGATTTTTCTCGAGTGAACGGACTCGCTCAGCTACAACAGAGGACGCAAACAGCTATCTAGGAGAGTGCAATTAGAACTAAAACATGCATTGTTTCGGAAAAAATTAAACAAGCTTATATTTTTCTAAAAATTTTTTTGTTAGTTTATATACACTCGCAGATTTGACCGCTAATTGTTTATTAATTGTTTAAACAATAACAATTGTTTTGTATAAATAATTTTTAAAATATCGTTAAATTCATCATTTTACTTTGATCAAATATGTTTCTATCTTGTTTCTGATTATGCTGAATCCGAATATGGCATTGTGATTTGAAAATTCTTATACAGAAGCTCTTATGCAGTATGTCTGCGTAGCTAGGAACCACATGGAAAACTTTTTTATTATCAATTTTACGAAAAAAGTTATTCTTCATAAAATTCCCTGAATAGTCAAAAATCTAAAACTCAAATATCAGATATCAAATTTTATCAATTTTATACGAGTTTTGTCAAAAATATGAATTTCGTTAAAGAGTAAAATACCTTTATATTCCAGAATATCAAAAAATGCCATTATGAAAAGTTGTTTGAAATTAAAAACTATGTTTTAATATACATCATTATAATGAAAAAAAATTCAATTTTTTGTCAAATTACGAATACCCATCATCATTTTATTACAATTATGATAACTATTTTATTCTCAATTTTACGAAAAAAAGTTATTCTTCATAAAATGCTCTACCTGGTCTAGAATCTAAGATATAACCATCAGATATAAAAATTTTTCAATTTTATACGAGGTATGTAAAAAATATGAATTTTTCTTAGGAGATAAGTGCCTTTATTATTCACAATATTTTAATTAGAAGGATATAATTGAATACTGCAACATATTTTTTAATTCCAAACAACTTTTCTTAATACTAATTTTCGATATTGTGAAATATAAAGGTACTTTACTCTTGAGTGAAATTCATTTTTTTGACATACCTCGTATAACATTAATAGAATTTGATTTGATGGTTGCATCTTAGAATGATACAGAGTATTTTATGAAGAATAACTTTTTTTCGTAAAACTGTAATTTTAGGTTAGGTTAGTTTCAGAGGTATCTGAAATGAATACGGATGGTATTTATGATAAACGGCGATATATTTTACACTATCTTTATGAATAACATTTTATTGCTCTGTTGTATCAATCAGCACTACTCAACAAGTTTTCGTTTATTCGTTTTAATATTTTATTGCAATAGTATGGAATATAATATATCTGATTAAAACAGTGAATTTATTACATGTTAATTATTTTTAATTTCTTGTGACGTATTTAATGTAGGTTTAGCCAATAAATCAAAGTTATGCGTTTACAAGAGCATAATATTTGAAAAATAAGGAGTACCATAATGTGTCATAATTATAATCTCCTTTATACAGGCAAAAAAATTGTTTAGTATATGTATTTCTTAAATCCACACAATCATTGGAAAATGATTCATGGCATTTAAAAATATCTGTTAATGACACTGTTATCGACAAAGTGGATCAATTTCAAACGTGTCATCATATTAGACTTTTGTTTATCGTTAAAAATTAAATATGGTTGTGAATTGTATTTTTTGTGTTATTTAATATTTTAGCAAAATACATAATCAGCAAAAATCTTATTTAAAACATGCGAACCGTTTTTGGAATCACAATCAATGCAGTGTTTAACTTATGTTTGTTATGATAAAGGTATGTAGAAATAAAATACTCAGTGTAAGGTATCTTTTTATGCACCCGCTTATGATCAAATTAGATGTTTTCGAAAGTCATACCGCTACGACTACTAGGGACGTGTAAGATATTTTTAAAACGTTACTAGTTACAAGTACGGAACTACCGATTTTAAGTTGCCTACTCAATTCAGTACAAGGAACAGATACTACATCAGTATTTTATAATCAGTACCACTTAGAACCGGTATCAAAAGTAACCGTTACATGTCCGCACTGATTTTGCCCGTCTCTATTCGCCACGTCGATGTCCAACGGTTGGGCTGGCTTGTGTTCAATATGCGGCACGCTAGAAAAATAAATGCACGGGTCACCCGTCCCGCCGGCGCAGGTCGTGACTCGCTTAGGTTCAATTTGCGCCGCGCCTTATTATTGTTGAAGCTTATTATTAAATGTAGGTATTTTAGGTAAGATATACAAAAACAAGTTTCGATCACTTTGTATAAACATTTTTTTAGCTGGTAATTTTCGACTTTTGTATTACATCTCTGTTATCTTTCTTAATTTTCTCAAAAATAGATAGTTTATTTCATTTCTAAAGTAAAATAATTTAGTGCATTTTGAAGATTACGTCCTAAACTTAAAAAAACCACTTATAAAACTGGAATGGAATAAATCTATTCAAACTTTAGTAATACCGTCTTAAAGTGGTGGTAATTCTGTAAAACTACGAAGTTTTCAAAAATTACATTTTTTGAGACGTCTTATCATCTGAATTAAATTTTTGAGATTTTTTTTAATGAAACATCGTTAAGTAATATGTTTAAAAGGTAAGTTGTGCAAAATTGAGAGTTTCATAAGAAAAATGGCATTAGTTACACATTTTTAAATCATTTTTAAACAAAATTCATGTAAGTCTTAATTTCCGCCCACACCGTACTTATGCCCATACATTTTATTTCTTTTTATTATAACCATAAGATAGCTTAATTATTCTTCTTTCATGTCCAATTTGTAAAATTTTATTTGATCCATTAGTTAAAGAATTACTTTAAAATAACTCAACCGTGTACTTCGCCGTACGTTAGTTTACAGTGCGCCAATGTTTGTGAGAAGGGTGAGTTTAGCGTTATAAATAAAAAATTATAGAAGCTAGAGATTTAATTTTAGAAAAATATTTATGTAAGGCTTTTTGTGGAATTTTCTGAATTTTTCAATGGTAAAGTCAGTTGTTTTCTAAAATTAATATTTTTGGAGTTATTTAAAAAAAACATCTAATTTCGTAGTTCATTTGTTTAATAATAGAACTTTTTGATATGTTGTTTATTAAATATTTCTTAATGAAATTACAAAAAGTTCTATCTTGTTTAATTTTTTCCGAAGTGAAAATCTATATGCACTCCCCTAATCGGTATACGCTCTTTCTCACACTGCTGCTTACTTATAGCGCTTTTCATTTATATGCACGCGTAATTTGTTTGATCACATGGCAGTTGGAAAATTTCACCAAAAAAACCTGTCTTTTTTAGAATATTTATTGAAGTGAAAACTTCTTTAGGGACGTTGTGCGATTTTTGGATGGGGAAAAAGCATTCAATTCGCGACCGTCATCGCGACTTTTGGATAGGGGAAAAAGCATTGAATTCGCGACCGTCATCGCGACCGTCATCGCGGCCGTCATCACGACCGTCATTGCGGCCGTCATCGCTTATGCTATATATTATGTGTACGTATATACAAATTGTGTAGAGGTATTTAAATTTAAAATAAATGTAAAACCTATTTTAGGATGGGGAAAAAAGGATTGATTTCGCGACCATCATCGCGACCGTCTTCGCTTCGGCGAAATAAATTTTGTTCATTATATAGGTATATTATGTATATGTATACATAAATTGTATAGAAGTATTAATATTTAAAATAAATGGAAAAACAATTTTTGGATGGGGAAAAAAGATTTATTTCGTGACCGTCATCGCGACCGTCATCTCTTCGGCGAAATAAATTTTGTACGTATAGTGAATTAGGTATGTGTATGTATATATATAAATTATGTAGGAGTATTTAAATTTAAAATAAATGTAAAATCTATTTTGGAATGAGGAAAAAGGATTGATTTCGCGACCGTCATCGCTTCGACGAAATAAATTTTGTATGTAGATTGTTATAATGTAGGTACGTATAATAATAGTAATATTATTGAAGTGAAAACTTCTTTACGGACGTTGTGCACTTTTTAGATGGGAAAAAAGTATTGAATTAACGACCGTCATTGCTTCGACAAAATAAATTTTTGATGTGAACACTTCTTTAAGGACATTGTGCACTTTTTAGATGGGAAAAAGTGTTGAATTAGCGACCGTCATCGCTTCGGCGAAATACATTTTTGGAGTGAAAAGTTCTTTAGGGAGGTTGTGCACTTTTTAGATGGGGAAAAGTATTGAATTAGCGACCGTCATCGCGACCGTCATTGCTTCGACGAAATAATGTTTTGAAGTGAAAACTTCTTTAGGGACTTTTGCCCTTTTTTGATGGGGAAAAAGTATTGAATTAGCGACCGTCATCGCGACCGTCATTGCTTCGACAAAAATAAATTTTTGAAGTAAAAACTTCTTTAGGGACGTTGTGCACTTTTTAGATGGGGAACAAGTATTGAATTAGCGACTGTCATCGCGACCGTCATTGCTTCGACGAAATAAATTGTTGAAGCAAAACTTTTTTAGGGACGTTATACACTTTTTAGATGGAAAAAAAAGTGTTGAATTAGCGACCGTCATCGCTTCGGCGGAATAAATTTTTGAAATGAATATTTCTTGAGGAACGTTGTGCACTTTTTGGATGGGGAAGAAGTATTGAATTAGCGACCGTTATCCCTTCGGAGAAATAAATTTTTGAATTGAAAACTTCTTTAGAGACGTTTTTCACTTTTTCGATGGGGAAAAAGTATTAAATTAGCGAACGTCATTTCTGCAACGAAATAAATTTTTGAAGTGAAAACTTCTTTAGGGACGTTGTGCCCTTTTTAGGTGGAGAAAAAGAATTGATAGCGACCGTCATCGCGACCGTCATTGCTTCGACGAAATAAATTTTTGAAGCGAAACTTTTTTAGGGACTTTAGACACTTTTTAGATGGGGAAAAAGCGTTAAATTAGCGACCATCGCCGCTTCGGCGAAATAAATTTTTGAAATGAAAATTTCTTGAGGAACGCTGTGCACTTTTTAGATGGGGAAAAAGTATTGAGTTTGCGACCGTCATCACTTTGCCGAACTAAATTTCGTAAGTATATATACACACTCCGGCAAAATTAGCCGAACACCTTAAAAATGCGACATGTTTAATGTCTCGAATTTCCTAAACCTGTTGTCCGATTTAAGTAATTGTTTTAGTTTGTTATTGCCTTATTATTTAAGAATATTGGTGTAGTAATATTGTTGCTAGACAGGAAAATGTCATTTTATACCGGGTGTTACAATCATATTAGGTTTTTTTCTTAAAGTTCAGAACACCCTGTGGAATATTCTAGCATATATAAAATATTGAAATTAAAACTCAATTATAGCCTTAGGCTTTCTTAACATTTTATTGTTTGATTCATTTGCGTATGTTGGAAAATAGAAAAGTTATGTGCTTTAACAACTAGCAATGTTTTTCATCAATAAATCCCCATAGTAGGGGAGGAAAGTATGCTAAATTTGCAGTTACTCGAGCGTTATGGGGACCTATTGGATTGTGAAGAGTGGGTGCTTAAACCAAAAAAAGTTAAGTTAAGTTTTCCATAAAGTGTGGGACTCTACATTTTTTAATTTAATTTTCCATTTCCAATAATCGTTTTTTCCGATTAAAACGCTATCTATCCATAATTGGAAAAAATGTTTTGAATAAAAGTTGCTTATTTTTACGTCAAGTATCCAAATCTGCAATAAAAATTGGGGGCTCCTATTTAATATTTTAAAGTAACCTCCATCCCACCTTTGTGGGGGTTCGTGTTTGGTGCCATTCGATAGATTTTTGAAAAATATTGAATACGTGTACGTCTGGTGTAGTTTTACTATCTGATGTTTATTTCGCGAAATATCGCAGAGTTCATATTTAAAATTTTTAATTTACCCCCCACCCCTCTCCGTGGGGTGTCGTGTGTAGTATTATTCGATAGATTTTTGAAAAATATTAAACACGTGTTTTTTAGTTTTTCGATCTGACGTTTGTTTCGCGAAATATTCGCTTTTTTGTGAAACTTTCTCATAGCCTAGTTTAGGATTGTTTATTAAACTAAGCAGAAAATGAGTAGTTATTGATGGAAAACATGGCTAGTTGTTAACGCACATAACGTTTTTATTATCCAATATAAGCAAATAGTGAGAAACCTTGTACCCTGTAAATGTATCTCTACCATAATATTGGTTCTTAATACAGGGGAGTTCGTTAACCGCGATCCGAAAAAATCTAGCCTTAAAAAAATTCGAAATAGTCAGATTAAGATAAGGTAAGTTAACTACATGCAAAATAGTGTATATTTAAAAAATCTGACGATTTGAACGGGGCCTAAGTAAATGGGCGAGTCACAAAGTCTCACAAAAAAGCGAATATTTCGCGAAATGAAAGTCAGATCGAAAAATTAAAAAATACGTGATCAATATTTTACAAAAGTCTATCGATAGATACCAAAAACGAACCCCCACGGAAAGAGGTGAGGAATAAATTAAAAATTTTAAATACGAACCCTGCGATATTTCGCGAAATAAACATCAGATCGAAAAACTCCAAAATACACGTATTCAATATTTTTGAAAAATCTATCGAATGGCTCCAAACACGAGCCTCCACGGAGGTGGGGTGGGGTATTTAATTTAAAATTTTAAATAGGGGCCCCCAATTTATATTGCAGATTTGGATTCTTTACGTAAAAATAAGCAAATTTAATTCGACTCATTTTTTCGAATTATGGATAGATAGCGCTTTAATCGGAAAAGAACGGTTATTTCAAATGGAAAATTAAATTAAAAAATGAAAAGTCCCCACTTTATGGAAAACTTAACATGTTTCTGGTTTTAGCACCTACTCTTCACAATCCAATAGGTCCCCATAACGCTCGAGTGACTGCAAATTTAGCATACTTTCCTCCCCTACTATGAGGATTTATTGATGAAAAACATGGATAGTTGTTAACGCACAATACTTTTTTATTATCCCGCATAAGTAAATGAATCAAAAAGATAGATGTTAAGAAAGCCTAAGTCTACAATAGAGTTTCAATTTTAATATTTTACATATGCTAGAATATTCCACAGGGTGTTTCAAACTTTAAGAAAAAAACACAGTATGATTGGTACACCCAGTATAAAATGATGTTTACCTGTCTAGCAACAATATTATTACAGAGATATTCTTAAATATTAAGGCTATAACATACTAAAAGAATCACTCAAATCGGACAACAGGTTTAGGAAATTCGAGACATCAAACATGTCCCATTTTTAAGGTGTTCGGCTAATTTTGCCGGTGTTTGTATTATGTGTATGTACATGATACTACAAATAACCAAATAGTATCTTCCCGTAGCCCAAATACGTCCGAGTTCGCGCATGATGACGTAACTGGAGACCAATTTGAATTTGAATGCTTGTAAAGTTAAATGGGATTTGTATGCATTCTGTCATGAAATTATTTAATTAGCAAAATAATATTAAACGACTTTTTTGTGTTATTTGTTTATAAAAGAAATCTCACTTTTAAAGATATAAATATAAAATACACTTATCTTACAACCGCGAACGATTCAAACTAATCGGACGTTACGAACCATTACGAACGTGCCGGTCTCCAGTTGCGTCACGACTCCCCCTCCCTTCAGGATGCTCAATATATTTTCTTCTTATTTATAGTATCATGTGTATGTATACATAAGTAGCATAGAACGTACGAAACGCGTATATAATAGAGGTATAGCACTTCTTTTTGGATGGGGAAAAAGCATTGAGCTCGTTGTTTATATACTATAAGAAGTTTTCACTTCTGTCGGTACTCCCATGAGTGCTTTAAAAAAATTTTAATATTAAAAAAATTTTCACCCTGATTTCGTGATTTTCTGAGTCCTGCCTTTAAAAAGTTATAATACTCAAATGCAATCAATACTTTTTCGGTACTCGGCAGGAAGGTTAAACGGTTCTAGTAAGACGGCAGGAGTCCTAGATTTGTAAGAAAATTCGTGAAAAATTCCACGATGTTCTGAGTCATGCCATTTTGCATAATATGTTTCAAGAGTCTTAATATAAGTCTATTTACAAAGAGGCAGGATGGTTTTATAGTTATTTCGTATACAGGGTGGGGCATTAGTGTGACAAAGTCCAATTACTCATTTGTCGTAAGAGATACGAAAAAAGTTATTTAAGTAAAACGTGGGGCAAATATAGGACCATAATTTAAAAATATTTTCTAATATACAGGGCTACCCGTATTGACAGGGTGACACAAACTTATGTTTTTTCTAAATGGAACACCATGTATATAATTTTAGGATTCCTGAGATAATTTTAAGACAATTTAACACAATTCACCTAATCCAAAAATTCTTCCTAAGGGAGCTAGAGCTCTTTGAAGATGGCGCCTTGTAATTAGTTATTTATATCTCCATAAAGTTTCCATTTCAATAGAAAAAAACTGGTCCGCCTTTTTATCTTCCAGAAATAAATCGATTTCATCAATCGAGAATCTCTACTACCGGTCATAGGAGTCCGTTTTGGGTAGGGCAACGGTTATTTTATTGAATAACTTTTTGTCCTGTAAGTTTTAAGCATTTTTACACTAGATTATTAAATTGTGAGGTATTCTAGTATCTAAAAATACTCTTACTTTAAATCCGTAGGATGCACCGTCTTCAGGAAAAATCGATTTTAAATTTTTTCGTGCTTTGAATTTGAAAAAAAAAATAAAAAAGAACGGTGTATTTATTGACTTAACGCAAGAGTAACTTTTAGTACTAGAATACCTCATAATTTAATACTCTACTGTCAAAAATACGTGACTATGACCGGTACTAGAAATTCACAATTGATAAAATCGATTCATCTCTGGAAGAGAAATAATCGTACCAGTTTTCGTTTTTCTAAATAGTTTTTTTTTTAATCTTTTTTCAAATTCAAAAAACGAAAAAAATTTTAAATCGATTTTTCTAGAACACGGAGCCGACTTAAAACAAGAGTACCTTTTAATACAAGAATACCCCAGAATTTAATAATCCAGTGTCAAAAACTCTTAAAATTAAACACAGAAAAGTTATGCAATAAAATATCCGTTTCCCTACCCAAAACGGACGCCTATGACCGGTACTAAAAATTGACAAATGATGGAATCGATTTATCTCTGGAAGGTAAATAGGTGTACCAGTTTTCGTTTTTCTAAATAGAAGCGTTCTGGAGCTATTTAAAAAAAAACTAATTATAATACGCCATCTTTAAAGAGCTCTAAATTCCTTAGGAAGCATTTTCGGACTAGGGGAATTGAGTTAAATTTCCTTAAAATTATCTGAGGAATCTCCGGTCTTCGTTTGTTAGGAGAGTTTTTGGACACCTTGTATAATAGATACATTCCCTACTATAACCAATAGTCCAGGAAATAAGATTTTTCTCGTGACACATCCCCCTCCAGGCCGAAACTAAATTTTTTGAGTAGTATAGACATCTATATTAATAACCTATATGTTCTGCAGCCAATTTTCATGATATACATAGTTATAAACAAATGAAGATCAAAAAACGGTAAATTTTCGCTTTTTTCTTCTATTACTAAAAAGTGAAGCATTTTAAACAAATTTAAAAATAAGAAACTCATAAATCATATAAAAAACTTCAATACGGCTTTCGCCGCATGTGTCTATCCTTATTTGTTGCTTAGAAAATTGCAAAATAAATCATAAATTTTGAGTTTTTATAAATATTCATAACTTATGTAAAAATTAACTTAGAAGTAATACTTCGTACAGTTTATGAAAGAAGAAGATTTATACTATTAATTTAATGAAAAAAAATGACAAATAATAATTTTAAATAGTGTAAAATTATTTTGCAAGAACATGTCGATTTTTTGCTTATAAACAATTTGAATAATAGGCCTGGATCCCGCGTAAGAAAGAAAAGTTGATTAATAGCAAGCTGAAAATTTGTTAATAGCTTAACGGTGTCTAGTCGGACAAACTTTGATGCACGGGAACACTGGAACAGGGGAAGTTTTAATTGTGGAGCATGATAAACGTGTCGTCCTGACAAGTTTATGATTGTGAAAAATAGCAAGTTGTTTTTAAGTTTATTCGATAGCCAACGTTATGTAATATATGCGAAAATGTTTGTCCGACAAAAATGTTGGGCATTTTAACGAGTCCGACACGTAGAACATGTCACATCACAGGAATTATATTGGTGATGAATAGCAGTCTGATTTTTGCATGAGAGTTTAATGAAAGGTTAAAAAAGCAATTGGAAGTTCTGTCCGACAAAATTAATGGGAAGTTTTCGTAGTCGGACATTCTAAACAGGTAAGATATAGACAAAAATTCTGGTGATAAATAGCTTTCAGACAAAGATGAAATTTAATTAAGTAAATTATTCCTTACCAAGAATGACTGTTGTCGGAAAAAAATAAGGGGTAGATTTTGTAGTCGGACAATTTAAAAAAATAATTTTTGAAATTTCAATAAGGGGTGATTATTCTATGTCAAAAGTACCTGCAATCAATTACAATCGATATCTTTCGATTTATCTCAACATCATTTAGATACCTCACTGTAATACATTTATAGTAGATCAGGCAAATTATATTATGGATTGAGTGGCCTAGCTATCTTTGTCTGCCACATGCGCGGGATCGCTTGGTTAAAAGAGATAGATAGACCACCTATCGACTTTTTGCACTGTATTCCCTGTCTACCCTTATTGGTCCAAGAGCTGTGAGACATTTTTGAGTAGGTATTTTAGGCAACCTGAAAATTTTTCAGGTGACTCTTCCATGATAGCCTAATACAAAAATGCCGGTCTGGCTGGAGGGTAGCGGTTATTTTCCCCAAAAATCCCCCCAAAGTTAAAAAAAGGGCAAAAATTGTTATTACAAAAAATATCATTGACGTGACTTTAAAATAAATTTAAATATTCAAATATAAAGAAAATAAACAAGCCAGGCGATTTGAGGGCGATTTTAACTCTGCAAGATACTTGCATGGGCGTCCCAGGATTATTTTCAAGGGATGCATCTGAACTTCAGAAGATTTCATTTGAATCTGTACATACTATTAACGAGTATAAAATATACAACTATACATACATAGCTATGTATATTCCTTACGGACAGGCAAGTGCAATTGTTATTGTGACAGGGTATTTTTTAATATTAAAAATAAATATTCTAAAGACAGGTTTTTTTGGTGAAATTTTCCAACTGCCATGTCATCAAACAAATTACGCGTGCATATCAATGAAAAGCGCTATAGGTAAGCAGAAGTGTGAGAAAGGGCGTATACTGATAGCTGTTTGCGTCCTCTGTTCTAACGGAGCGAGTCTGTTCGCTCGAGAAAAATCACGTGACCTGGCGATACCCATGTTGTTGTGCCTCGAAACGTTAGAGTAACTATTATATACTATAGTTTTTTAAGTAACTTTTTGTTAATTAAAGGAAAATAATACGTACTATACAATAGATTTTGCAAATATGATAGAAAAAGACACATTTATTATTATAAATATATAGGTAGAAAAGTATAAAACTATAAGCTAAATAAATTCGGTGTCCGAATCTTGTACTTCTTCTTCAAACTCCTCATCTGAGCTTAAATATTCATTCTCTTCTTCTTCGTCAGACTCGTCAGTCGAAGCCTGCACAATCACGGGCGCATCTGAAGAAAGACTTGCCATTGGTGAGATGTGGTGTTATCGAATAATGTAAAAAATATCATGGACACAACACATAGCAAACACGGAAACATTAAGAAAGATGAAAAAGGAAAAAGAAATACTCAACACTATGAAGGAAAAAAATGAGCTACTTTGGTCTTATATTAAGAAATAAAAAACCTGATATGATAAGTATTGGTTACATAAGTAAGACTACGTAGCGACTCAATTAATTAATCACTAATTAATTTTTAATTAACTCTAAATGCATATTACAACTATTTACAGATCAGGTAGAAGAGGAATCTGAGTCTCGAGTGGAGTCTGACGAAGAAAAAGAGAACGAATATTTAAGCTCAGATGAGGAGTTTGAAGAAGTACAAGATTCGGACACAGAATTAATTTAGTTTATAGTTTTATACTTTGCTACCTATATATTTATAATAATAAATTTGTCTTTTTCTATCATATTTGCAAAATCTATTATATAGTCCGTATTATTTTCCTTTAATAAAAAAAAAGTTACTTACAACAACATGGGTATCGCCAGGCCGTCACGTGATTTTTCTTGAGCGAACGGACTCGCTCAGTTACAACAGAGGACGCAAAGAGCTATCGGTATACGCTCTTTCTCATACTGGTACTTACCTATAGCGTTTTTCATTTATATGCACGCGTAAATTGTTTGATCACATGGCAGTTGGAAAATTTCACCAAAAAAAACCTGTCTTTTTTAGAATATTTATTTTTAATATTAAAAAATACCCTGTCAAAATAACAATTGCACGTCCCTGTCCGGAAGGAATGTACATAGCTATGCATGTATAGTTGTATATTTTATACTCGTTAATAGTATGTACAGATTCAGATGAAATCTTCTGAAGTTCAGATGCATCCCCTGAAAATAATCCTGGGACGCCCATGCAAATATCTTGCAGAGTTAAAATCGCCCTCAAATCGCCTGGCTTGTTTATTTTCTTTATATTTGAATATTTAAATTTACTTTAAAGTCACGTCAATGATATTTTTTGTAATAACAATTTTTACCCTTTTTTAACTTTGGGGGGGATTTTTGGGGAAAATAACCGCTACGCTCCAGCCAGACCGGCATTTTTGTATTAAGCTATCATGGAAAAGTCACCTGAAAAATTTTCAGGTTGCCTAAAATACCTACTCAAAAATGTCTCACAGCTCTTATACTATATGTCTATGAATACATTTCCATTTAAGAAAAACTGTCACTTTTGACAATAATTCATAATAACAATCGTAACTTCAAATTTAAACTAATCGATTTATTTTGGCAGCAAATTATTTCTTGTCATGTGACATATTAATTACATTATTATTTCATTTGTAGAAAGTTGAGAAAAATTACGTTATACAATTTTAGTAATAATTTATTTAGGTACCCTTTTTCAATCAAGCAAAGCATTATAGAACGAAGAATGATATTCAATAGAACTTTCACAATTATCTGGCAACTGAACCTCATTGAATTGATGACCAAGTATTTTACTAACTTTGTAAAATATTCGAAAATTACTCAAAAATGTTCCGTTGAATGGTTTCACTTTTGATCTGGCGACTTAAAATTTAAACTGTTGACACTCAAAAATAGACACAAAAACACTCCATAGTTAATATAAATTTTAATTTCCAACACACGTGGCAAACAGAAACTCAGAGACCATGTACTTTCAAATACTACTTTGTATAGCACAAAGTGTCACACTGACAAATGCAGCCTTCTAATACATACTTCTAAGCATAATGTGTCATATTTACGTCTATTCTTATAAGCACCGAAGTTTTAGACTCTTCACATTTTTCAATGTCGTTTACAGGGTTAAGATTTCAGTATGGAAAAAAATGTATACAACGTTTTTTGTAGGAAATTTTCCGTACTTTCTGATGCGTCTAATTAGAAAACCCTAAGAGATTGTTTTCACATGTTCTTTGACATTTTTTATTGTCATTTTGAGAATATCTAGAACAAACTCCACCCAGAAAAATAATTCTTTTGCAATATATACATGCATTGATACTTACCTTACTGTTTTTGGAGTGTGCATGTATATATATGCACATGCAAATATGTATATATAAATAATAATATACAACTAAAATAGCTTTAGCAATATGTGACTAAGTCATTCTGAAAAAATGTTTTTTATTTATTTCCTTCGATTTGCCCAAACTTTTTGTCCGACATATAACTTTTTGCGTTACAAAATATAATTTGTACATAAACAAATCAAAATTAGCTTGCTATTTATCACCAACATTTTTGTCTATATCTTACATGTTTGGAATGTCCGACTAGGAAAATTTCCCATTCATTTTGTCCGACAGAACTTCCAATTGCTTTTTTAACCTTTCATTAAACTCTCATGCAAAAATCAGACTGCTATTCATCACCAACATAGTTCCTGTGATGTGACATGTTCTACGTGTCGGACTCGTTAAAATGCCCAACCTTTTTGTCGGACAAACATTTTTTCATATATTATATAACGTTGGCTATTGAATAAACTTAAAAACAACTTGCTATTTTTCACCATCATAAACTTGTCAGGACGACACGTTTATCATGCTCCACCATTAAAACTTCCCCTGTTTCAGTTTTCACGTGCATCAATGTTTGTCCGACTAGACACCGTTAAGCTATTAACAAATTTTCAGCTTGCTATTAATCAACTTTTTTTTCTTACGCGGGATCCAGGTCTATAACTTTTTAACCGTCACCCGTAGAAAAATAATTTTTTTATATTTAGAAAGAATTAATTTTCATACACATTTAGAAAGAAAAACAATTTTCCTAGGACAATTAGGGACGAAGTTAGCCCCCTTATGTTTTAATTCACAGCAGCTTTGTTTATAACAATTAAGAAATAAAATTAGCCGCATTTGAAAGAACGTACTTTATAGTATTAATGTACCAAATATAAAAAAGATTTCCTTTCAAGGAAATTGTCCACAACGCTTAAATATGTGGCCCTTAAAATCTGCCGGCCTTGAAACTTGGGATAGCGATGAGAAGGGGGAAGGAGCTGTTAACTGTATCTCTGGTTCTCGATTATTTATTTCGACGTTTCTTTTTTAATTTGTATGTACTTTTTACGTACATTACGAATATGCATTATTTAAATAAATTAATTGTTATATACACCATCAAATTTGTTAAAACAATTTTTTTTTCAATTTTTTAAATAATAGATGTAACTTTTATTGTAAAACGTACATATTATTTATAATTAATAGACCTAGGCAAATATGCAAATTGCATATTTTGCATATTATGCATAAAAAATGCAAAAATCTCCAATTCTGCATATTTTTATATAAATGGGCATAAAGTGCATATAATTTGAAATTTTGGTTGTATAGGTACATGTACTTATGTATTTTTATATTCATGTAACCAATAGCTTGGAAATATCAATATTTATTTTGTTTTATAATCTCTTGATATTCAATTTTTTGGTATCGTAACTAATAAAAGACAGTTCCAAAACCTGCCAGTTTATATCTCTAGGTAAACATTTTTATTTTGACGGTTTTAACTTTTGTTGTAAAATAAGCCGTGAACACCTCTCTCTGTAATTGTTGTGCTTTGAAAATGCCGAAAATAAACAGTTCAGTGTCATTCATAAAATCAAACTACAGTTTTTCTCAGAAAACTATTACCCAATTGGATTCCTCCAAATTATCATTGTTAGACAGTACATTTTTAATAAAAGAATCTGAATAATTGTGTCAAAACGTTAAAGTAATACATATTGGAAAGTAAACATACCAAAAATTTAAACAGCCATGGAAAAAATAGGAGTGGTTCAAATACTAGCTGGGACATTTTTGGTGCAAGTACTAGTCAACTACATATTATGGTGAATTTGAAAAATGCCCCAGTTACATCACTTGATGTGGAAAGAAGTTTTTCTATGTACTCAGATAGAAGCCAGATTTGTTTTTGTTAGAAAAAATTTTTGTGTCACAATTCAAAATAATATCGATTTTTGTAAATTAAAAAATATTGTAAATATTTTTTTATTACATGCATATTTTCTAGATAAACTTGCAAATTTTTGATTAAAACACTGCATATTTATGCGCATATTTAATACCTTTTTATTTGCAAATTTGCCCAAGTCTAATAATTAATATATACTAATTATATTCAATTATTCCTAAAACTAACATTGGTTTATAATATTGCATTGAAAATAAAAATCTCAAATAAACTAAGTTTTATTTCTTGATAACCATGCTATGAGATAAAATAAAAAATGAAATGTAACAAAATTAGAGAGAGGACAAAAAGAACAAAATTATTTGCAGAAATTTTCTACAATATTATAATAATTGTATCTTACAACATTGAAAGTTATAATTTTTTAAGATTGTAAAAAAACAAAAATTAATATATTTCATACATTTTGGTATGATAACAATACTACTAAAATAAAATAAAAGGAGATTTATCTAGGATTACTTGTATTTTTATGAAAAACGTAACAATTATCATTTACCTATTTATTATAAGTTATCGTAAATTCAAGTGCAAATGATCCTCTCCTATGATTACCTACAAAGTCAATTTTTTTAGTCTTTAGGGGGGTCAATTGTAGTGTAAATTTAAAATCTCGACTGAATTCCGCCATTGCGTTAGCCGCTATCTTGATTTTAAACGAGAACCGTTTTTGCTCATTAACTTTTAAACTATTTGACCAATTGCTTCGAAAGGACATCGCACACATCTTATGGAAAATATAATGTCACTCAAATTCAATAAAATTTATATGAATAGATTCGTTTTAAATTAACGATCAAATCTTATCATTGCGCCAACTCTTAATTATGATTAATTACGGCGCAAATTGCAATTAAAGTTTATCAAAATCATATTTTGGGAGTTAATAAAAATGTCAGATACAATCACTATTACTCAGGGTGCTATTCAAAGCAGCTTAAACCCAGCGGGTCCTAAAAGCGGATTAGTGAAACTATTTATACTTTCCTACTTCTCACCAAATATTTAATTATTACATAGGCGTTCGTTAAAAATTATCAATGGTGAGTGGTTCGCCTGTTTAAATGTTGTGGAATACTAATCAATTTTTTATTATTTATGTATGGTAAGTATACATAAAATCTGTAACTAATTTCGATTAAATAATGCATTCATTAGTGAGTGGTTCGTCTGTGTAAATGTTGTGCAATACTAATCATTTTTTATTATTTATGTATGGTAAGTATACATAAAATCTGTAACTAATTTCGATTAAATAATGCATTTCATTTCCCCACCACCATTGAGGTAAAATGCAAGGCGCGTTTTTTTGCATGGTTTCCCCATTAGGCCTAATCCATGTTGTCATTAATTATTAAAAATATATATAAAAAAATTGAAAACCAAGTTGTGGTATTCAAAAAGTCAACAATTACTGATTCAAATGCACGTCTCTATTAGGAGCGTCTAAGACAGAATGTAATAACTGTGTTGATGGATACCTTACATTTGCGTCATGCCTTGCATACCCTAGATACCATAATACACTTGCAACATGAGCACAGCATCCAACAGTTCGTGCACCAGTTTTGCAAGTGCAGTAGTAGCCGTCGATTGGTATATTGTCACCGTCATTTTCTAGATGGAGTGGTTGAAAAGCTATCTATAATTGATGTTTAGTCGCCTGACGAAATCTAGAGTAAACACGAGCTCTAGAAGACCCTGTTCTTCTAAAAGTGCTTGAAATGTAAAATGTTCAATGTTTTCTCTCTGTAATTTATCTTGAATGTAACTGGGTGCAAGTTTTACTTGGTAGATTCCAATAGTCAAATCTCTAATCTGTTGTAACGACAAAATGGGAAATTCTGGTAAAATAAGTTCATCTAAATTCACCCATGCATCGTCTTGAATATGTTGTAAGTCCAAACGGTCAACTTCAACACGAGCTTTTACGACATTTTCATATGCAGCCAATTCCTGAATTGTTTCTGCCAATTCTGCAGTTGCACCTTGCATTTGAATAGGTGGAAAATATTTATTAATTAAACTGCACCCAATTTTTAAAAACATTCTAATATTAGGCACATGATGGACAGGTATTAATCCACAAAACAATTTAAAAATACTTTTTAAATGTCCATTCCGAGCTTCAACTATCCATCTTGTTTTAGTAATTAATCGCGCTTTATTAGCATCTTCAGTAGACAACTGTCTTTGTCCTCTTGGTAGGAGTGGTGGCATATGACATTCTAGGCCTAAATAATTTAATAAATGAATAGAATCACGATAGCCTCTATCTACAATTACAATATCATTTGGTTGCAGCCAGTTACGCAAGTTATTTACTTCGTCTTGTTCCTCATCTTCAAGGTGATGTTGTAAAATTGCAGCATCGTTATTTCTTGAATCAGAAAAATAGGGGCCTTGTACGTCCAAAATATATCCGTCAGGTCCGACTATTAAAACAGGTTTGATTAAATGATAACTCTTATGTAGACAGTAAGTTTGTCGAAGACTTCGAAAATTAGACGATTTGGGAATTTTGAGATAGGTTCCATCTATGTAAATAATGGCTTGAGGATTGTCAGGATTCGGATTGTACAAAGAGTTAGCAAAATCTGTAACATGGGTTCTAATAAATTCTTGGCGACCAATTGCTTCTAAACCCAGAATTTCTCTAACAAATCGTTGACAAAGACTTGTACGTACTGCAGTTATTATCAGACTAACGTTGGATCTGCTAGAATATGAGCACAAAATTTTTAATAAATCGTCACTTAAATTGTATTTTAATTTCATAAGAAATGTAATTAAATCCTTTTTAGTAATAACTCTAGTTCTATCATAAACTACGACCTCATCGCAATAAGTATAAAGATCTTGAAAATTATTTTTGCTTAAGTTTGTCAATGCTTTGAAGTCGTCCTCTTGAATACCCGTGTCTGTCTCGAAACGATTAGTAGTATTTTCAATTGCTGTCGGACGTAACGCTTGAAACCACTCTGAAACTTCTTTCGGACTTAAGTTAACATTACGCATATTAACACGCAAATTCTCTATTATATTATGATCTAGCATACTGTCATCATTTATGTGATCACTGCAACATTTCAACACTTCAAAAATTTCTCGTTTCATGTAGATATCTACTCTAGCTTCTAATGACAAACGTTCAAGATTTCTAGCTCTATCACATACAAAACATAAATTATTTCTTTGTAATACACACTTGAATCTACAAGCATTCACATTATCATCATTACCTTGTTCAATTTCTTCAATGATGTATCTGTAGCAGTTTATGTGAATCACAATCCCAATATCAAAATTGGCTTCCGGTAGATTGTTGTTCATGCGGCGACCCAATGCAATCTCCTGAAATCTTGGTGGAAGATTATCTAAGTTCTCAACTCGACGAAAACCTCTAGCACGAACTCGAACATCACAAATATAACACTGCATTTTCACTAATTAAAGTAGTTAATAGTAGAACAACAGTTCGACAAAAATTAACCATTTGGCGGAACGTAACGACCCTTTATAATAATTACTAGTTTACAATAATTACCAGATAAAGTTGACTAGTGACAAAAACTTTTGATTCATTCTAAAGCAAACGATTTGCCTAATTTTCTTTTAATTGATCGATAATGTTAAAACACAGTAGAATGCAATTCGTAATTCAATAGTGTTAATTTAATAAAATTTTGTTAAATTCTCATTAGTGCGTTAAATACCCTTGTTTTACGGTGCGTCACTGGAAGTGCGTTGTCATTTATGATTTACAAGGTAAGAGGCTTAATAATCTTAGAAGATTTATGAACTCCCGATAATTTGGATATCTTAAAATATTTTTTCTCTCTCTAACTTATGTACCTACCCATTTGATTTCAGATTAATTTATATCAATTCCTGCTCTTATTACTGAAAATTCAGAGTTGGCGCAATGATAATAAGTGACCGTTACATTGAAACGAATCTATTTATGTAAGTTTTATTGAATTTGAGTGACATTATATTTTCCATAAGATGTGTGCGATGTCCTTTAGGGTATAATTTAGGCACCAGACGTCTCAGCAATCCGTCTAATAAGAAGGTTCTAAGTTAATTTTTACATAAGTTATGATTATTTATAAAAACTCAAAATTTATGATTTATTTTGCAATTTTCTAAGCCAACAATAGGGATAGACATATTCAGTAAACGCCATATTGAAGTTTTTTATGTGATTTATGAGTTTTTTACTCTCAAAGTTGTTTAAAATGCTTAACTTTTTGGTAATAGACGAAAAAAGCGAAAATTTATCGTTTTTTGATCTTCATTTGTTTATAACTATGTATATCATCAAAATCGGCTGCAGGAAACATATAGGTTATTATTATGGATGACCATACTACTCAAAAAATTTGGTTTCGGCCTGGAGGGGGTTGTGTCACCAACATGATATTTTTTTCCTTATTTCTCTGAACTACAATAAATTTAAAAAATTATTGATTTTCTTCCAATTACTTTTATTGCGTTTACTTAGATAAAAATTTGATTTAATCGCTTATTAAAATAAAAATATTACAGTTTGGTATTAGATTTAAAAGGTGTGTAAAAAATCCGAGACATTACTCAGTAAAATAATATTTGATACCGTACGATTGTTTTAACGATATAAAAATTAATTTTTATGTAATAAATACATTTGGGGTTATCCTGCCACGTTGTAAACGGTTTTAGATTAGTGTTTTTAAGCAACAACCTGCAATAATTTTACAGACTTAAAAGTTTATTTTTATATAATAAATAACTATACAACCATCCTGCCTCTTTGTAAATAGTTTTATATTAACATTCTTGAGATATGTGCAAAATGGCATGACTCAGAAAATCCTATTTCTTTCCACGAATTTTCTTACACATTTTTTAACTATGTATAGTAAAAAAGGTGTAACTAAACATCCTGCCATTTTGAATAATGTCTACTTAAATTATTTATTTTATAATAAAATTTATTTTATGACTCAGAAAATCACGGAACCTGGGTGAAAATTTTCCACATAATTTTCCAAGGGACAAATACAGTTAGTTAAACATTAGGGGACGTCATGCCAACATTTTTTTTTTGATCATTTTGAAATATTTATGTTTAATTTATTAAGTTGGCAGGACTCAGAAAATTATGAAAATTTCATTATTTTCATTACATGTTTGTATATCTACATACGCCCTTGTTCGTTTTGCAACCCTCCTGCCCAAAACATTTTCTTCATAAAATCGATAGTATCCTGTCATTCTATGGATATGGCAGGACTCAGAAATTCATCGCAACTCCCCATTTTTTCCTTATGGAAAATCTAATTTTCACAGGAAAATGTCACAGGAAACCCGTGGATTTTTCCACAAGTTGTAAGTACCTTCTCTAATCTTTCAGTATTGCAAAGGGCATGACTCAGAAGATCGTGGTTGAACTTCTGTTAATATCTCCCGGTTTAATTGTAAAAGTCACAGATTAAGAATGTACCATAAAGAAGTACCAACAAGAAAAGTTTTCACATTTAAATAACTATTTACCATTTTAATTTTTATTATAATGGTGAATTCTGTGTCTGAGACTTTTCGCTTTTATTTAAGAATATATAGACCGGGCAGTATCGTCGCCCCCGCTAGCGAAATTATTCCGATTCGATTTTTTTGCACAAACTTACTCAAAAAGAGGTCCTTATAACATATCCACAGGGTGCCGGGCGGTGCCGTGGTCGATTTTTTAACAATTAATTTTTTGTTTGTTTGTTTAAAACAATTTTTTTTAAACATATTCACAAAAATAATTTATTCATTTCCAACAATTTTTTTAGATAATCTGGGTCATTCTGAGCAAAAAAGGTCTCTTGTCATTTTTCTATTAAATTGACTGTTGTCGAGTTATACGCGATTAAAAATTTGAAAAATGCGAAAATGGCCATTTTTAAGGCTTCATAACTCGATTAAAAATGATTATTATGAAATTCAAAAAGTGACAAAATCAAGATTCAAATACTTTCTTCAACCTCATGAAGAGATTTTTGTCATTATTTTATTATAAAGCTGTTATTTTTAGTAATTAACAATTAGCGCTATAGTCCAACTGTATCGTCGCCCCCGTTAGCGGTACTATTTCGATTCGATTTTTTTGCACAAACTTACTCAAAAAGAGGTCCTTATAACATATCCACAGGGTGCCGGCCGGTGCCGTGGTCGAAAAATTTTTTAAACAATTTTTTTAAACAAATCCACAAAAATAATTTTTTCATTTCCAACAATTTTTTTTATATAATTTGGGTAATTCTGAGCAAAAAAAGTCTCTTGTCATTTTTCTCTAGAATTGACTGTTGTCGAGTTGTGTGCGATTAAAAATTGGAAAAATGCGAAAATGGCCATTTATAAGGCTTAATAACTCAATTAAAAATTAATATTAAGAAAGTCAGAAAGTATCCAAATCAAAGTTAAAACCCTTCTTTCAAGATCCCGATTAAATTATTTTATTACGAAGATGTTATTTTTAATTACTAAAAATTAGCGCTAAGTGTGAAATTATTTTCTGGTGTTGATGTTAATGGCAACTACTCTCGTCAAGTAAAAAGCCGAATTAAATATTTTATTTAGAATCAATTATGTCAATTATATATATTGGTAATTAAACATATAGGTACATAATATAATAAATAAGTAAATAAACGAAAAAGAATAATTTTTTCATTAAAACGTTTATTTTTACATTTTTTTATTTAAATTACCTACGCGGTAGCATCAGTTTCAAGCGGTTTGAAACCATCAGCGAATAGTCGACCAGCGCGAGTAGAGGGGATAGCACTGGTGACTGTATTATGTTCTCTCACTGACCAACTGTTTGCTGTCGTTTTCTGACTAGTTTGACTGTTTGCTTCTATTATAAAATATTATGCATTTAACTTGGCGATAGTTGATGAAAAATTAAATAACATTCGCAAAAAAATAAATAAACAATATACTTGCAAAATAAATAAACAAAACAAAGTTTTAAACTTTGATGTGGTCACTTTCTGACTTTCAATAATTTTTAACGCTTAAAAATGGCCATTTTCGCATTTTTCAAATTTTTAATCGCGTATAACTCGACAATAGTCAATTTTAGAGAAAAATGACAAGAGACCTTTTTTGCTCAGAATGACCCAAGTTATCTAAAGAAAAATTGTTGGAAATGAAAAAATAATTTTTGTGAATTTGTTTAAAAAAAATTGTTTAAAAATTTTTCGACGACGGCACCGCCCGGCACCCTGTGGATATGTTATAAGGACCTCTTTTTGAATAAGTTTGTGCAAAAAAATCGAATTGGAATAATTTCGCTAGCGGGGGCGGCGATACTGCCCGGTCTAATAATATAGTTTTTCTAATTGTCGTCGTGTTGCCAGTCGGCCTTTTTGTGTTCCCTAGTTATTCTGTCTATTCCGTTTATCGAAGAGCCTAACTAACCTAAAAGCTATCGATCGACTCGCGACGGACTACTGCTACTGCTACCGTAGCACGCCTCCCGCCAACAGAACAGCTATTTAAGGGCGACAGGGACGTTCGCCGACTATGTGGGAATCTTGGGATATGGATATAGTATGATAAAATTGATCCAAATAATGGCATAACCCAGACATCCAAAGTGAAAGTTGTTCTCCAACACCAAATTGTTCTATATGGTCCACATAATGTTCAGAAAAAAGTCACACCATTTTGAGCGTCGGGTTTGGGGGGGAGAGGGGGGAGAAATCGGTAAATTCGTAGTTTTTTAAGTTTTTCGTCAATATTTCTAAAACTATGCGGTTTAGCTTGAACCACCTTCTATAAAAAATATTCTACATTAAATTTCAAAGAAAAAAGGTCCTATGCATAATCCTAAAATGAACGGTTCCAAAGTTACGGAGGTGGTAGTGTAATTGGTCCAAAAAAAACGCCTAGCCCAGACATCCAAAGTAAAAGTTTTCCTCCAACACCAAATTGTTCTATATGGTCCACATATTGTTCAGTAAAAAGTTACATCATTTTGAGCGTCCGGTTTGGGGGGAGGGAGATGGGAGAGAAGTCGGTAAATTAGTAGTTTTTTTACGTTTTTCGTCAATAGTTCTAAAACTATGCTTTAGCGTAAACAATGTTCTATACAAAAATGTTCTACATAAAATTTAAAACAAAAAAGGTCCTATTACTCTGGGCTAATTAGCGAAATACAAGGAAAAGTTATTGCAATTTTATTGCTGGAATCGAATCTTATTATTGTATGTATTAATAATATAGATATGCAAAGTCCGCAGATAGTGTGCTACTTTTTTTATATACAAAATGGCGCCCGAAAATCGTGTTTTTTTCAATTTTTGCTCTATAACTCCAAAGCTTTTAACTTAACACCAAAAACACTCAAATAAAAATTCACCGCAATTAAATTCTGCATAGAGATGCGTTTTTCCCGATTTACTTCAACGAAAACTTTCCCCGGAAAATGCGGGTTTTCCAACAAAATCTTAAATTTTCAACTAAAATTTTAGGTAAGTAATTGGTAATCAATAATTAAATAACTTGGTAAGGTAAAAGCTCTTTTCATATAGATTATAATTCCAGAAGCCGATGGAAATTAAATAAACGGTTTAGCAACAATTGAATTGTTAATTAAAAATTTACGGTCGCTATAATAACCACAATAATTACGATGCTTAAGAATAACTATGATTTTTTTATAAAAAGGCACTATACCTATCTAATGTACTTTACAGAATTGAAATTGGACTATTTAAGCGGCATCAAGAATATTTTAAAATTATAAACAATTTTTTGGCTTATAAACAAATAAAATATTTCGGGAAATATTAAACTAAATTAAATTCTGAAAACGGTATTAGAAAACAGTGGCATGACACTTCTTCTAATAGAAAAAAAAAAAACGTTTAATTATGATGAGTAGTTCCTGAGATACATCCGGTCAAATTTGACCGAAATTTACGCCACAGATATAAACAATAGGATCATAATTTTCAAACCGTCACCTTTTTATTTTTGTTCTTTTTCTCCACACCAATTTTCATATATTTAGAATACTCATAACACATATTATTATAATAAAAACTATCGATAATACGTGTGAAAATTGCGAAAAATACCAAAATTCCAATCAAAAGGTTGGAGAAAATGTAATCTCAAAATTCAAAATCGGTATACGCTAAAAAAATGCATTTTCTCGGCTTCCCAGGGAGCGATTTTCTTCATTCTTTTTTTGTTTCCAAGTAACTCAAGTAGAGCCATCTAACTATCGCATTATTAAATGTCAAACTTGCTTTTGTTTTGTTATAATAGATTAATTTATTTATATGGAAATAAAACTACATATTTTTTTCAGTTGTAGACTTTTTTTAGATGAACTTACTTCAAGTGTACCTTTTAATGTTAAAAATACAAATATTTTCATTTGCAAGCTGTATTATTATTAAAACAATCTTTATTTAAACAGATTAAAAATTTTTGCTATAATAAATAAATAAATTTATTATAACAAAACAAAAGCAAGTTTGGAATTTAATAATGCGTTAGTTCGATGGCTCTACCCCAGTTACTTGGGAACAAAAAAAGAATGAAGGAAATTGCTCCATGGGAAGCCGAGAAAATGTATTTTTTTAACGTATATCGATTTTGAACTTTGAGGGTTACATTTTCTCCAATCGAGTTTTTGATTGGAATTTTACTATTTTTGGCAATTTTTACTCGTAATATCGATAGTTTTTATTATAATAATATATGTTATGATTATTTTAAAGATATGAAAATCGGTTTGGAGAAAGAGGACGAAAACAAAAAGGTGATGGTTTGAAAATGATGATCGTATTTTTTATATCTTTGCCGTAAATGCCGGTCAACTTTGACCGGTTGTATCTCAAGAACCACTCAGTACAATTAAACTATTTTTCTTTTAAAGAAGCGTCCTGCTGCTTTTTTTCCAGTAAAGTCTTCGCAATTTAATTTATTTTAATATTTCCCGAGATATTCTATTTGTTTATAAGCCAAAAAATTGTTTATAATTTTAAAATATTCCTGAGGCCGCATAAATAGTCCAATTTCAATTATGTAAAGTACATTATATAGGTATAGTGTCTTTTTATACAAAAATCATAGATATTCTTACCTATCATAATTGTTGTGATTATTATAGCGACCGTAAATTTTTAGTTGACAATTCAATTGTTGCTAAACTGTCTATTCAATTTCAATCGGCTTCTGGAGTTATAATCTATACGAAAAGAGCTTTTATGTTACTAAGTTATTTAATTATCTATTAACAATTACTTATCTAAAATTTTAGTAGAAAATTAAAGATTTTGTTGGAAAAACCCGCATTTTCCGGGGAAAGTTTTTGTCGAAGTAAATGGGGAAAAACACGCCTCTATGCCGAATTTAATTGCAGTGAATTTTTATTTGGGTGTTTTTGGTGTAAAGTTAAAATCTTTGGAGTTATAGAGCAAAAATTGAAAAAACCACGATTTTCAGGCGCCATTTCGTTTATAAAAAAGTAGCACACTATCTGCGGACTTTGCATACCTATATTATTAATAGATACAATAATAATATTCAATCCCAGCAATAAAATTGCTGGTAAATAACTTTTCCCAAAAATGGCCTATTCTCCGATAATCTGCCCAGACTATATATAATTGTTATAAAATCAACGGTTCCAGAGTTATAGGTCTGGATCCCGCGTATGAAAAAAAAGTTGATTAATAGCAAGCTGAAAATTTGTTAATAGCTTAAGGGTGTCTAGTCGGACAAACTTTGATATATGGGAACATTGGAACAGGGGAAGTTTTAATTGTGGAACAGGTTGAAAATTTGGAACGGTCAGACCACGAAAACGGCACATGTATTTTGTCCGACAGAACAGACTTAAACTCTCCGAACAGAGATTAAACTCTCATGCAAAAATCAGACTGCTATTTATCACCAAATGGGCGTTTTAATGAGTGGAACATGTAGAATATGTCAAATGACAGGAATTATGACAGGTGATAAATAGCAGTCTGATTTTTGCATGAGAGTTTAATCTCTGTTCGGAGAGTTAAGTCTATTCTGTCGGACAAAATAAATGTGCCGTTTTCGTGGTGTGACCGTTCCAAATTTTTAACCTGTTCCACAATTAAAACTGCCCCTGTTCCAGTGTTCCCATATATCAAAGTTTATCCGACTAGACACCCTTAAGCTATTAACAAATTTTCAGCTTGCTATTAATCAACTTTTTTTTCATACGCGGGATCCAGACCTATTACGGAGGGTGAAAAGTGGAGGTTTTCGATACTTTTTATATTATTTGGACAATTGTTGATGATTTTGGGTGGTGAGGTTGACGTTTCTTCAAGGGCTTATCACTAACATACCATCGGCCACTGAAATAGCAAATTTTATTTACAAAAAAATTTCTTTCATCAGTAATATTATTATAAATTGCCCATGACATATAAAAAGTATCAAAAACCTCCACTTTTCACCCTCCGTAACTCTGGAACCGTTGATTTTATAACAATTATGTATTGGACCTTTTTTGTTTTAAATTTTATGTAGAAAATTTAAGTATAGAACATAATTTACGCTAAAGCATAGTTTTAGAAATATTGGCGAAAAACGTAAAACAACTACTAATTTTAAGAGCGCCTAACCTTTGGATCGAAAGTTCCGAATAGTAGTGAGTTCGAATCTCACCAGGGTCAGGAATTTTTTCATTTATTATAAAATAATAAATGAAAATAGTTTCTGTCCTTGTGGGATCGGTACTCACCGGAGGGACCGCAGACGTTCGGATACAATTAGCGTCTCTTTGCAAAGACAATGACGTCGACTTTGCAAAGTAACAAGACACTTACTCAACACACACACACACACACACTACACATTACACCTGACTTAGTGATAAGTTATACAATTACGTGGCTAAAGGTTCTAGTTCTAAACCAAGGCCAGAATCAGAGAGAAAAAAACTACTAATTTACCGACTTCTCCCCCATCTCCCCCCCCCCCCCAAACCGGACGCAATTGGTGTAACTTGTTACTGAATAATATGTGGACCATATAGAACAATTTTGTGTTGGAATGTCTGGGTTAGGCCTTTTTTTGGACCAATTTAAAATATACTATCTCCGTAACTTTGGAACCGTTCATTTTAGAAGGATTATGCATAGGACCTTTTTTATTTCAAATTTTATGTAGAATATTTTTGTATAGAAGGTTGTTCATGCTAAACTGTAGAAATATTGACGAAAAACGTAGAATTTACCGATTTCTCTCCCCTCTCCCCCCCCCCAAACCCGACGCTCAAAATGGTGTGACTTTTTTCTGAACATTATGTGGACCATATAGAACAAATTGGTGTTGGAGGATAACTTTCACTTTGGATGTCCAAAGATTAGTTATACCATTCTAATAGGACACTGGATCGGTACGGGAGTCTCACTACACCTTTATTATTATAAAAATCAATTTAAATTTATTATAAGCTGGTGAAGAAGGCTCGACATTATCGATAAATTATATTATTTAACTGGGTATCTGAACATAAAACGAGGCATGTGTGTTAAACATGTTTAAGGATAAATATCCAAATCACTGGCGAAGCGTCCATGTAACCACTGTTACCATTAGTAACAGATAAAAATCTTGCAAATAAATATTTTAGGGCGATGAATAATTCCATTACCTATATTCTTACCAATAGAAATGTATTATTATATTATGTGTTAATAGTACCTAATTCAATAAATAGCCAACTACTCGTAGACACACGAAAATATTGTCTAGTTTTTGTGACTCAGTTGCACTTTATTATACACTGTTAGGTACCAGTTTCATTTGTGGTTACAATGGTTACATACTCGCTGTCGGTCAATGTATGAGTATACAATTACATCTTTTAAATTGAAATATTGTGAACTATAAAGGTAACCTCGTATAAAAATGATAAAATTTGATAAATTATGGTTGTATCTTATTTTCCAGACCATACAAAACTTTTTATAAAGAATAACTTTTTTTCGTAAAACTAATAATATCGGAGTTATCATAAATAAAAATGATGTTGGGTATCTGTAATTTGAAAAAAAAACAATTCAATTTTTTTCAATTAAAAGAATGTAGTTACATATTAGAACATTATTTTTAAGTCCAAACAAATTTTCGTAATAACAATTTTCAATCTTGTGAAATATATAAAGGTACTTTACTCTTGAGACAAATTCATATTTTTTGACATCCCTCATATACTATTAATAAAACTTAATATCACATGGTTTGGACATTTGTGTAGAATGAACGATGGTAGACAGGTAAAACGCATATGGGAGGCAAAAGTACAAAACAAGAGAGGAAGAGGGAGACCAAAGAAAACCTGGAACGATGAAGTGGTAGAAATTCTGAGGACGAAAAATACAACGTGGACTGAAGCGAAACGAAGGGCCAAGAATAAGCAAGATTGGAGACGATTTGTATATGATGTAGATGTATGAAATGTATTTTTAAACACCTTACACCGTTAGGTAGAAAGGTTTAGATTATATATATATATATATATATATATATATATATATATATATATATATATATATATATATATATATATATATATATAAATCCAATTTTGATCACAGCTGAACAATATTAAACACAAATGGAAAGGATTAATGGGTAAGCAGCTAAAATAACGGAGCCAAGAGTACTCTTTTTTCAATATCAAATATATTTCGGTATTGCCTTTATACCATCATCAGTGATTGCTACAAATGTGTTATAAGTGAGTTGCTTTGTGAAATAATTAAAAATGTTATTAAACTTACAAAGTTGAGATTGCGGCTCAATGGTTAAAAATTTTTGTAAAAAATCTTCCAAAAGGGGAAACATCAAACATGTTAAAATTGTAAAAACACAAGAAAAAACAAAACATTTAAATGAAAAAAACTGTAACAATGCACATTTAAAAAAATAAATTAAGTTTTAAAATCTTTTTTGAATCTTAAGAAACCAAAACATTAGGTAGGTACAACCAGTACTTTTTTTGTACAAAAAAACTTGAAATTAAAATGAATTAGCGGTAATCCTAAATGTTATGTTCTATGTTCTATGGTAGAAACAAATGATAGCTGACAATGACATAATGAAATTTTGTTTTGTGGTTTTATTCACCCTAACCTAACCTTACTTTTTTTCCACTTAAAAAAACATAATTCTCAAATGCAGATATTCGAGATGGAAAGAAATACGAAAAAACCTACAGCCTGCAGCTTATATGCTTTTGGTTTATTCATATTAATCAGAAACCATGGTGTTACGATGTAGTTTGTTTGTATTGAATTCTTTATCTAAGTGAAGTAAGTGTGAGTAAATCTCACTTAAGTGGCTGATGTCTGATTTTTTGTTTATAGTTAAATCAGTCTCAGAAATAAAAGCCATTTCAAGAAACAACCTTTTAAAATAATTGTTTTCCACTGCTAGAACTTTAGCATCTGTATAGTTCATTTGGTGATCATTTTCATGGACATGCATGGATAAACTACATCTGTCTGGATATCTTCTGGCATCACTTCTGTGCGACGTGATACGATCTTTCAATCGTCTAGAAGAATGGCCTATGTACTGCAGATTGCAATTTGTGCATGGTATACTATACACTATATTTGACATATTGTCTTTCAAAGTTTTGTCTTTAAGTTTTGAGAAAACTGACTTCATTGTTACAGCTGTTTTTTACAGATGCTAAAGTTCTAGCAGTGGAAAACAATTATTTTAATAGGTTGTTTCTTGAAATGGCTTTTATTTCTGAGAATGATTTACCTATAAACAAAAAATCAGACATCAGCCACTTAAGTGAGATTTACTCACACTTACTTCACTTAGATAAAGAATTCAATACAAACAAACTACATCGTAACACCATGGTTTCTGATGAATATGAACTAACCAAAAGCATATAAGCTGTAGGCTGTAGGTTTTTTCGTATTTCTTTCCATCTCGAATATCTGCATTTGAGAATTATGTTTTTTTAAGTGGAAAAAAAGTAAGGTTAGGTTAGGGTGAATAAAACCACAAAACAAAATTTCATTATGTCATTGTCAGCTATCATTTGTTTCTACCATAGAACATAGAACATAACATTTAGGATTACCGCTAATTCATTTTAATTTCAAGTTTTTTTGTACAAAAAAAGTACTGGTTGTACCTACCTAATGTTTTGGTTTCTTAAGATTCAAAAAAGATTTTAAAACTTAATTTATTTTTTTAAATGTGCATTGTTACAGTTTTTTTCATTTAAATGTTTTGTTTTTTCTTGTGTTTTTACAATTTTAACATGTTTGATGTTTCCCCTTTTGGAAGATTTTTTACAAAATTTTTTAACCATAGAGCCGCAATCTCAACTTTGTAAGTTTAATAACATTTTTAATTATTTCACAAAGCAACTCACTTATAACACATTTGTAGCAATCACTGATGATGATATAAAGGCAATACCGAAATATATTTGATATTGAAAAAAGAGTACTCTTGGCTCCGTTATTTCAGCTGCTTACCCATTAATCCTTTCCATTTGTGTTTATATATATATATATATATATATATATATATATATATATATATATATATATATATATAATTTTGGGGAATGCAGTCAATGTGTTTTGGGCTGATTAAAAGTGAAACACTTTGAACTTTATCTTTTTTTTTTTATCTTATTGCATTGTAGACATTCTTGAAAAAGGAAAAAAACATTTCCGAAAGCTCGAATATTAGACAATAGCATACTTTAAAGCCCCAATTTGACTTCAATACCCAAAAAATTTGTGAAATATATATATATATATATATATATATATATATATATATAATATCAGATGACTGTACTTTGATTTTAGATCATGCAGAACTTTTTATGAAGAATAACTTTTTTTTGTAAAATCAATAATAAGAAAGTTTTCCACATGGTTTCAACTTACAGGGACATACTGCATATACTCGTACATTAGCAATTATTAATTTTTTTTTTTAATTTTAAATATTATCCAAATATATATTATTCATTTTAATTTTCAAAACATATCTAAATTTTATGATATAATAATAAATCCACTTAAAATTATTTAATTAGTTTTACTTACATGACTGAAACAGTATAGACATTTGCTCAATAATAATCAAAAATTTCGCTTACAAATCCTACACCAATACAGTTAATTTCTGGACCGAAATAGAATAGAATATGTAACTAATAATCTGCATACAAAACCTACTCGAATTCAGTCGCCCCCATGACTGAAATGGTATAGCTTTTGTAAATTCGCGGACCGGCTAATGTCTGAAAATTTTAAAGAAGCGACGGCGTGAGCGCGCTGTGTATACCAGTGGCCCTGTTACCAGATTTAAATTTGGTTACAGTACCTAAAAAAAGTGTGCGTGCAGTTAACCATGGATGAGTGTCGCTGCGTAATCGATCAACTACTTGAAAAGTAATTATCCTTGTATATTTTGAAGAAAAAAATGAGATTATTTAAAATGAAAGACCTATTTTAAACAATTTGAAAAAAGAATAAAAAAAAGTAGTTCGATGTTTTAAATTTAGTTGGTACAGTGAAAATCCTTGGTTATGTGGTTGCAAGAAAAATAGACTGTATTGTTGGCCACGTCTTCTGATTTCTACAGAAAAAATGGGTAGACCAGGTTCACGATTTAAATAGTTTTAGAGTTTTAAAAAGGAGACATGAAATTTCTCCGTTACCTACATGTAAGATGTATACCCAATTTGATTCAGTTTGGCATAACAAGAATCGAAAGTTCTCTTAACCAAGCTTTTAAAGCAAATATTGCTAAACATAATGAGTTTGTTAAAAAAATAAATAGGTACATCCTTAGCACACTTATAATAGATACCGTATGTTTTCCGACTCTGAAAATCAAGGCAATTACAGGGAATTGTTAACATTAATTGCCAAAAAAGATCAAAAAATTTTGCCAACATCTAGAAACATCAACTGTTTTTTCGAGAGTTTCAAGTGATATACAAAATGATATTATTGAAGCTATATGTATATATACATTTAGCCATATCTTCATTTTTTTAAATAAGATTTTTTTCAGCTGGTTTTGGTAACACTTTAGAAAAAGTCACTCGTCGCCACTGATCCAAATTATAGTTGGCCTCTTATAAGCAGGCAGGCAAGCAATATCCCAAAAGATTGGCTAGTTTCAGAATTTATTACCTTACCAAAGAAACAGGGAGCAAAAAAGTGCGGAGAATATAATAGGCTAATAAGTCTAATGAGCCATACATTAAAATATTTCTTAAAATTATACATCATAAAATATACAAGCTAAGCGAAGAGAGTATACAAAACACACAGTTTGGATTCATGAAAGGCGTAGGTACAAGAGATGCACTGTTTAGTCTACAGGTATTATTTCAAAGATGCAGAGATATGACTTGCAATATTTACACCTGCTTTTGTTACGTCCCTGCCCTGGAATTATCCAATGTATGACCCAGGATACAGAGACTATATATACGAATGTTTTATAATTTTCAGGGCTTTTCGCCGCTTCTCGTTTCTTAGTTAGTTTTAGCTTTTTAGGTTGTACCTTGTTATTGTACTTTCGAAATTCGTTCTCAAAAATAAATTTTATTACGAAAGACAATTTTTTAAAAACCTGTTTTCGGCCCTGACTTTCGTAATTCTTTGTGGACTACCAAAAAGCATTTGATACAGTTCAACACCGAAAAAAGATGTTCTAACAAAAGCCCAAATGGATGATAAAGACCGGCGTATAATACAAAATTTATACTGGCTCCCCATTTATACTGGAGCCATCAGCTCCCGGCAAAGCTTTTAAAATTCAAGACTCATGACGTTACCTTTTCTATCTGGTAACAAAAGACACTGTCCATGACTAACCTACCTACCAAGATGTATGAGATGCATTATTTCAATTGAGTGCCAAATCATTCAATCCAAAGCTAGAGTGCCGCCAATTAGATTGGAGGGTTGTCCGAAATATGGTAGAAGAAATTTTCAAAGACACCGCAGTCCAGGTTTGAGACTATTTTAATCCGCATGGTTATTGGTGTGGAGCGAAAACCATCTATTACCACTTTGGTAATCCAATGAGGCCATCAGCTACAATAATAACAAATCTTGGACATGAACCAACGGATGCGATCCAGATTTTACGAGGCGTCAGCCAAGGATGTATACTTTTACCTATATTATTTAAACTATGTTCAGAGGAAATATTTAGTGAAGCCTTGGAAGATTGCGAACATGGAATACTCCTAAATGGAGAACGCCTAAACAACATTCGCTATGCAGACGACACCGTTATTTTTTTAGACAGTTTGAACAATTTACAGCAACTAATAAACAAAGTAAATGAAGTAAGTGAAAGATTTGGACTGCAAGTAAACATATCAAAAACTAAATTTATGGTCATCAGCAAAAATAAAATTAGAGACGCCCAACTGCTTATCAAGACTACACCAGTGGACCGAGTAAGACAGTATACATATCTTAGAACAATAGTAAACGAACAATGGGATCACCACAAGAAGTAAAATGTAGAATAAAGAAGGCTAGGAGTGCATTCAATAACATGGTTAAACTCTTAAGCCACAACCTTAATCTGGAGATAAAAGTACGGCTCCTACGATGTTATATCTTCTCAATATTATACTACGGAGTTCAGTCCTGGACGCACTTACTGAAGCGATGGAGAAAAAACTTGAAGCCTTCGAGATGTGGCTATACAGGCGAATCCTAAGGATATCATGGACGGACAAGCTAACCAACGAGACCGTACTACAAAGAATGGGGAAAGATGGATAGGTGATGCATACATACCATTAAAAGGAGAAAGTTTATTAAATACCATTAAAAAACTCGGACACATAATGAGAAACGGCACTAAATACAGATTACTGAAGGTAATCCTTCAAGTAAAAGTATTCGGAAAGGAGGAATTGGGAGAAGAATATCATGGTTAAAGAACCTGAGGAAATGGTTCTCCACAACTACAACTAATCTATTTAAAGCATCAGTTAATAAAATAATTATAGCCATAATGATCGCCAATATTCAAAACGAATAGGCACCAAAAGAAGAAGAAGAAGCTTATCAGCAGATCCGACTTTTAAGTTCTATTAATTTCGAAAAATTTAATATAATTTAATTTTTAATTCTTTCTATTCGTTATCAAGGTTTTCCATTAATGGTAGAATCATTGCAGCTCTCTTCTTAGAGCTGTTCTCATTCCTTTATTTTCATATACATTTCTTCATTTGGTGGGGAATGTACTCGGAAATGAATGTAATTTAAATAAAAACTAATCTTAATGATTCATGTTGTATTTAATAAGTTCCAACGAAAATTTGAACCGCCCCCAGAAACTCAGAAACCAAGAGCTTCTTCAGAATTTAAAAAACACGTCAATTTTTAATGGGACGGGGGCCAATTTTCAGGCAAAATTCATGCCCTCAAATGTAACCCCCTACTGCCCCGCATCGACCCCCACTTTTTTTAAATAGCATGTGAGGTCGAGGGGCACATCATTTGAAAGGTAATTTTTGTCTCTAAACGATGCTCTATTTTTTTTTTAATTTACGTAATAAGTTTGAAGGTAATTTCGGACTTTGAACAAATTTATTATAAATTAGTTAAATCCAAAATTATCTTTAAAGTTACCATGCAAATTCAAAAAAATTAGAGAGTCGAGTAGAGAAAAAAAATACCTTTCAAATGATGTGCCACTCGACTACACATGATATTTAAAAAAATCTGGGGTTAATGCGGGGTAGGGAAAGGGGGACGAATTTTGCATGAAAATTTGTCCCCCTTCCAATACAAATTGACATGTTTTTTTTAAATTGTGAAGAAACTCTTGGTTTCTGAGTTTCTGGGGGAGGGGTCAAATTTTCGTTGGAACACTCACTCTGTATATTATATTCTATTTAAATTACATTCGTTTTAACGGAATATGCCAGGTCCATCACCGTATAAAAATCGTTGGAAGAAAAAAGCTAATCTATCTGTCAAACTAAAAGTATGCCACCAATTTGTTACAATTTTCCCATCGAGGAAAAATCTGGAAATTCCACAAACTTTCCCGCAGAGCGTCAAACTCGAGCAATAAAATAAAAATATTTTCCGCAGTAAATTCAAACAAAATCCCCGGAAAAGTGTTGCCACGTTCTGGACTAGAACAAGAAAAGCCTGGATTGCTCCAGGCGAATCAAGTGATGGCTGGATGTGAGTACATACGGACCAAATCGTACCGGTGCGTATACGGATCCGAGGAGGAAACAAACGTCAAACGATATTATGATTTTCTTTCGATTAACTTCTTAAAATACTTCCCAATGCTACCTTACTTCAAATCTAATCTAAGATAGATAGATATTTATTTAAAAAGAAAACCTAATATACATCCCAAAAAACGGCAGTTCTCGCCAGTGGCGCACAACCCCCCTACACGCGACACTATATATACACGAAATTTTTGATTTTCTAAATCTGAGTGAATTGAAAATTGGGCAAAATCCCATCTTAAAGTTCAGAAAAAGACTCACCCATCCATATGTCAACCATCCATTTGGGTCCAAGAGTGTGGATTTTACTGCTCTTCCTATTTAGGGTCTGTTTTTCGTTCTCGTCATCAAAACTGCCAAAAATTTCGAAAATTTAAGTCCGACCTTTGCGGCTTCTGATAGTACTGACCATTACCTTTCCAACGCATGTCTAATTTTGAAAATCAGTTATACTATTCATAAAAGTTACCGAGCTCAGGAATAAAAAGTTACCGAGCTCACTTTCTATTTAAAAAAGGGAAAATGTTTGTGGATATATATGTATGTATGTATGTACGTATGTATGTATGTATGTATGTGGAAAAGTTAAACCGATCTGAATCTTTTTTTTTTCTGCGTTTGAAGAGGGGGTCAGGACGTGACTTTTGACCACCCATAAGCCAGTTAGAGGACTTGGTAGGTACAAAACGACCTATTTTTTGGGGTTTTATATCTTCGGTTCAAGAAGAGACAGGAGAATCGCAAATACATCAAATCAATAGTGTTGAGCTAAGCTTTCAAATGGTGTGTAAGCCATCATAGCCCAATAAATGACCGTTTTGGAGTGTAATTTCCAGGGGCAACTCCGAATTGCATGAAAATTTGGATTTAGGTTCTACTTACCCTCCACTTCAAAGTTGAATTTGGGCCGTTGGTTGCTTTTACTTGGGGGGTGACATTTACACCTTCTCGGGGGGTGAAAAACGCGTGTTTAAAATAAGGCCAGAAATGGAGAAATTGACTTATTTTAAGCACCTTTTGTTCTATAAAGTTTTTTACGTACATAAGTCAATACTTTTCGAGTTATTTGCGATTTAAAATGTTGATTTTTCGACAAAAAACTACGTTTTCACACCGTTTTTTCCAAATAACTCAAAAAGTAAATATTTTATCGAAAAAATATTTTTAGCAAAAGTGTAGTTTATATAAAAACGAAAAAAAATGGTGTACCAGTAAAGTCTACAAATTGAGTAGAAGCAAAGTTGTAGCTAATGAAAAATACGTTCTTATTCGTCTAATTCCAAATCGAATAATTCAACGCGAAATCACCGAAGAAAGAAGCGTTTTTCGGGAAAACTTTAACATTTTTAAAGTATCGAAAAAAGCTTTTTATTTGTTTTGTACAAAAATTTACAGCATCAAAAATAAACGAGTTACACTGAAAAAAAAAGTTGACCCTTTTTTTGGTAAAAAATCGTGAAAACCTCGCTCTATTTAGCACCCTAAATGAAATTAATCGCTTGGCTTTACCATCTATTTTAACTGTATGTGTATTGTTTATATGATCTGTAAGTTTGATTGGTTTGAAGTGCTTATTTTTGAAAACATTTGGTTTTATAGTAAAAAAAAATTTTCTAAAAATTTTTGAAAAATTAAATTTTTTCAAAATAACTTCAAAAGTATTAGTGATAAGAAAAATCTTAAAGAGTAAAAAAATGTAGGTTTTGCTATTATAAATATGCTAGTTTCATTTTGATTCTCCGTAAGACAAAAATTGGTTAAGATATGGCTGTTCAAAATTTGCATACACTCGTGATTAGTGACCCATTCAAGCTTTCTCAATTATAACCCTTTCAAAAATAAACACTTAAACCGGTGAGACTGACAGATCATATAAAAAATAGATAGGCAAGTAAATTGTTTGTAAAGCGGTAGCGATTAATTTCATTTGGGGAGCCAAACACGGCGAGATTTTCATGATTTTTTACAAAAAAAAGAGGGCTAACTTTATTTTGAGCGTAACTCCCTTATTTTTAAAGCTAAAACTTTTGTTAACAATTAAAACAAAGCTTTTTATAAACACTTTAAAAAAGTTTAAATGGGTTTTTCCCGAAAAGTGCTTAATTTTTCGGTAATTTCACCTTGAAAAATTCGATTTGGAATTAGACGAATAAGAACGTATTTTTCATGAGCTACAACTTTGTTTTTGTTTAATTGATGTTTAAACGGCACAATTTCAACTTTGAAGTGGAGGGTAAGTAGAACCTAAATCCAAATTTTCATGCAATTCGGAGTTGCCCCTGAAAATTACACGGTATCGTCGAATTTCCCATTCATTTACTGCGCTATCAGGATCAGACATACACACGGCTCAGTATAGCCGAAAAACTAAAAAACTAAACTTGGAAAATTTGGAAATTTTGGAATTTGGAAAACGGTGTATACCTCATATCTGGGAAAATTCGAATTTTTAAGTTATAGGCTTCATAAGTATGATCAAATCTATTTCCTATGGGAAAAAACGGTTTTTCAAGCTCAATAATTCCTGTAATACCTTCAGTTATCATAGTTGACCTTAGATGTATCAGATACTACTTATCAATATATTTCAAACTCATGTTTAGTGATCAAAATCGGTTAAGCCGTTTAGAAGTTATTAAGCCACAAAAGAATAATCCAATTAACCATTATTCCCGAAATTCTTTATGTAGTTGTAGTGGTTACGACGCTGAATTTGATCGGAAACGGGCAATCCGAGTTCACTTACCGACCATCCCAATTTTTTTTTCAATCTATTTCGAATAGAAATAAAATCTAGTGTACATTCGATGGTCACTAGATCATTTTTGGGAGATAATGCGACAAAGGCGGCCATTTATAAAGCTTAACGCGTAATCGAGAAACATTACATTCAACTTCATACATTTAATTTATAAATAACTTTGAAAAACTCCTGATACAAGAATAAAAAACTGCTAAATGCCCTAAAAATGAGTGGCGCATACAATATTCCAGCTACAAAAAATCTGATATGAATATTATGTGGAGCGAAAATGTATTTTCATTTTGATCCAAAATAAAATTCTAGTTTTGTTTTAAAATATTTTTTCATAATATTTGCTAAATTTGAAGTAAACGCGCCACAAAATAGCTTCAAAATTCAAACTGTTACAAAGTTACTCTTTTGTTGCGCGTTTTACTTCAAATTTAGCAAATATTATGAACAATTTTTAAAATAAAACTAGAATTTTATTTTGCATCAAAATGAAACTACATTTTCGCGCCACGTAATATTCATAACAGATCTTTTGTAGCTGGAATATTGTATGCGCCACTCATTTTTACGGCGTTTAGCGGTTTTTTTTATTCTTGTACTATATAAAGAAAGTAGGTACACTATTAAAAATTTTAAGTTTTTAATCTAATAGCAAATAGCACATAAAATGATACCATTTTATATTCTACCAGATTAAAAACAATGGAAAACCTTATCTGGTTACACCATCCGAGGCTTCTAAAAATGCAAGCCATGCGGATTCTGGGGCTACAGGAAGATGAGGGAATTTTACAATTTGTAATTCACATCTAATCTGCTCAGACGGTAAATTTCCAGCGACATGTATCTCCTTATGTATCTCCTGATTAGGGGCGAAGAAGCCCCGAAACCGGCAGAGTTACTTGCTGTACCTACTCTCTGATTGAACTAGAAATACAATACAACTGCAGTTTCGGGTTTCAACGAAATTGAAAATGTTTATTCACTTTTAATTTATATATTTACTATATTTGGAGTACTAAGGGAACCATTCTCGCTGGAAATTTACCGCCTGAGCAGATTATAGGGATGTGAATCATAAATTGTAAAATTCCCTCATCTACTTATAGCCTCAGAATCCGCATGGCTTGCATTTTTAGAAATCTCAGATGGTGTAACCAGAACAGATTTTCCATTGTTTTTAATCTGGTAGGATATAAAATGATATCATTTTATGTGCTATTATATTAAAAACTTCTTTTTTCTAGCAGATGTCACTAGGACATCCCTACTATTTCGTTCGTTGCAATCCGTGACTGCTCTCGGTGTATTATCCTAGTTCATTCAGAGAGAAGAGCATAATATGTATCTCCTGATGAGAAGCTAATAAGCCTCGAAACCGGTAGAGTTACTTGCTGTACTCTCTGTTTGAACTAGAAATACAGTACGACTGCAGTTTCGGGTTGCAACGAAATTGAAAATGTTTATTTATAAATGTTTGGTATGTTCTTTAAGCAACGTTTTGAAATTATTGAGACTGGTATATTTTTTACATAATATGCAGGCAACTGATTAAATTTAAGGAAGCTTTTAAAAAAGAGCGAATTCATCTTACGTTTATACATAGTTCTAGGTATAGAAAACGGGTATGAAATTAGGTATGAAAAACGTATTAAGTTATGAGATAAAAAGAAATGAAACTAGTGGAGGTGGAAAATTTAGCGATAAAAACCTATAAATTTACATTATATTTATTGTTTCCCAATAAAACTGTCACTGTCACAGTGGCAGTTGCCAAACTCGCCCGATACGTCTAAAGTTGGGAAAGAATAAATATAATATAAATTTATAGGTTTTTATCGCTAAATTTCCCACCTTCACTAGTTTCATTTCTTTTTATATCATAATTTAATATGGTTTCCATCTTTTGTGTTATTTTGCCGGTTATTAGATGCCGGATTTTCAAAATTTTAGTCTTATTTTGCAGTTTCCGGAGCAACAAATGATTGGACCAAAACTCATAAACTGCCATTTTAAACCTTTGCTCATCTACTAAAAGATGAATATAGGTACTCTAAATAAGATATTTAATTACCCTATTTTTACCAGTACCGATTTAAACGAAAAAACTGCCATTTTTGACCCTTATTTGTTAATAACTAAAATTCTCGTCCGAACTGTGACGGGCATTTTTGTATTTTAATGTATTAGGTATATACAGGGTGTCCCGGAAAATAGTGCGTTCCTTAAAGGTGTGGGTAGAATGCACCATTTAAAAGAAAACTTTCTTATAAATTTTTTTTCTAAAGTCGTCTGTTGGCCCAAAAAATTAAAATAATGTATTTTACTAAAATTTACATTTGGCAACACGGCAGTTTTATTTATTTTGACACAGCTTAGATAAAAATATACAAATTGTAAACACAAACAGTCATATCATAATCACCTGTAACCTCAGAATAGGTACATCCTATTGTTGTGATATTGTCATGATTTCGATAGTGAGTGCCATGATATTATGTTAATTACGTTTAGTGCAAGATTTACAGCAAGGCTATTTACCTCCAAGTAAAATAAGATCTTCAGAGAACCCGAATTTCTGTGTAAAGTGTTATGTGCAGATAAAGTTTATTTTTACGAATGGTGTGTTTAACTTTCGTGGTTGACAAAAGTATGAATTTGTGGGCTGGGAATATTTTTTATAATCATCTAATTGAACCATTCGAACTTCCCAGAAGATTGAATGGAGAAATGCAGGTACTCAAATGTTTGCAACATGTTCTATCGATGCTTCTTGAAGACGTAGCTTTATTGTAATAAAGAATTTTTATGTAAGTTAAAACACTATACAAACCTTATTTATTAGATATTTAATAAACACAAATATTATGCTGTTTTTCTATTACTGTTATCAGTATTTTATCAATGTATATTATGCCTATGATCGATGATTCATGATAGTTGAGTTACAGTAAAATTATTTTAGCACAGAAGGAACGCAGCGCTGCCGGCTGTATTTGCTTTTCTGTGGACATTAATCAAATGCATTAAAATTAATAAATTATTTTGTTGAAAACGGTTGACTTAACAAAAAAAATTTATTAGACTTTTTTGCTCTAAATGGTGCACTTAGCCCATACCTTGAAGGAACGCACTATTTTCCGGGACACCCTGTAGTACCCAAAAAACCAATTTGCAACCTGGTCAAGTGTCCCGACAAAAACCTTCTTTCTCTGGACTAATATTCCACTTAAGCAGTGGCGTGCGGTGACTTTTTCTAAAGGGGAAGCCATTCAATAAGGATATATAAATATGTTCTTAAGGGTCGAGGGTCGAGCCACTTCCCACCTGATAACACTCTGATCCGCTATAGGGGCTATATATCAGCAAAGTCCTTATGTGAGACGTCCTGGGTACAAGGAGTCACACACTAAATCCTACCCCGATCAATGCGTGAGGCACTCTATTGCCGCTATTTCTAGTGACTAGTGACCTATCATTGATCTGTATTGCTTGCTCGGGCCTTAAGTCCTCGCTCCGGGCTTCGTTTCCTAAAGAAGATATCTATTTAATTTTTTTTTTAAATTCCGAGGCATTTTCCACAACACACAACTTTCAACAATATGACATTTATACTTGAGCTCTATTCTCCTATCAACTTCTGATAATTGTTGAATGCAGTCTTTTTCAATGGACTTGTAAAGTCTGTCTTCTCTTGTTGAATTTCTTGTAAAACTTTTAATGCATTTTAATACTGAAAAACTTCGTTCAACTGATACCATAGGCGTAACCAGGGGGGTTTTGGGGGTTATAACCCCCCCCCATTGGGATGTACTTTGAGCTCTATACTCTTAACACCATAGCCCTCAGAGACCTTCCAGTAGATGTAACCCCCTCTTTCAGGTAGTTGTAACCCCCCCCTTAGGATGATCCTGGTTACGCCTATGACTGATGCACTTGTGACTGGGATAGTTAGTAGTAATTCACACAACTTGGACACTTCACACAGGGACTTGTTTAAACCAGTAGTTATAAAGAAACACCAAGATTTCTGAGTATATCTTTAACCTTTATCACTAATGTCAGTTGTTTCATAAACAACACTTAACTTATAATGCAAAGCTGGCATATCAAAATATTTTCATTATTTAATCGTAGTGAAATAAATTCCTCTGTGGGAAATTTTGATGAATTATAATTAGAAATATTAAGATTATATATAATTTTACAAATTTTAATTCGTTAAAATTTTGAAAGCCAAAATTCATTTGTTGTAGAATATTTTCAAAATGTCTCTCTGTTGCCCACATTATCAATCTTCATTCTTTTTCTTTCATGTTCAAACCCCATATTTTCAGTTTTTTTTCTCGTTTTTTAATTATCGTATTAATAAAGTCATCAATTTGTCTTATACAAAATGCAATGTCAATTGACTTCATCTGTAAAATGTCAAATAAAAGATCAGTAAAAGGAAAAATCTCTGCAAAAAATTTAAATCGAAATATTCTTTAAGCGAATGTATGTACCTAAGCACCCCTTAGCAGCAGTAACAGTCAGAGCTTTTGGAACAGAGCACCACTTTTGGAAAGCGCTCGAACGATCGCTTCCACGGTACCAAAATTCGCGCGACTAGTGGGTGCGGTCATTGAACCCTGACCAATTTTTAAACGGGACAACTGCATGACAAGCGGCGATTTTGAGATGCGCTTCTGTCAGGGGTGGACCGAATAGTTGAATTGTGTGCATATTGAGTTCCTTCCTATGCGATTAATTTTTAATATTTTTCAATGCCTATCGCCTAGGTAATAATATGTAGATTACTGAGATTAGGGAAAAAGTTTTGATAATTAAATATTATTTAATAATATATTTTGTTATATCGAAGTATAATAGGGAAGCGGTGCTTCCCCCGCATCCATGGACCGCACGCCTCTGCACTTAAGAAATATGTGCCAGTGGTATGCACAGAAGTACAACCGAAGAAAGTATGGCACTTGAATAAGAATAAGATGATGCCTAAAAACAATAAACATCTGAGGGATATTTTGAGGATGAGGAATATCTTGAAAATAATAGGGAACATGCACATTTTTTGAAGTTATACTTCTTTAGGCGCGTTTGGGAGTAAATGTATATGTTCGCGAATTCATCAAAAGTCTTGGTCCTGGGCGCAGCTGAAGTGTTATACGTGCTCTGATTGGGTAATTACAATGACCTGTCAATAATTGTTCAATATGTCGGTTATCGGTAAACAAATGTTGTGTTTATTGGTTTTTATTTTTGTGAGGACAGAAACAAAAGCAAATTTATAATTGTAGTGACTTTTAAAATAGTTTTTAAAAGCAACAGGTACGTAATTGTAAATGTTTCAGTATCGTAATAAAAAATTACATAGGTACCTATTTGGAAAATGTAAAATGTAAGTACCTACCTTCTAGGCAATGCTTTGATTTACACAATTTGATTACCAACAAAATTTCTACCAATCTTCGTATAATATATTGTTTTCTTGCTCTATGTTTTGTTGCATTTTAATATTCTAATTCCACAAAAATCAAACAAATTTGATTGAATTCAGAACTGTCAAAAAGTTTAAAATGTCTAGTTGGTCTGTCCTCCCACATGTCGTGCATGGGCAAATGCTAAGGCGCTTTGATTCCAAACCAAATCATTCTAATATAAGCGGGATGGATTCCTGATTCAAATTTTTCTTTTTTTTATTTTTTTTATACATTTTATGAGTTTAATATTTAAATAATATATAAATAAACTGTTTAAAGTACCTATATTAATTTCGTTGAACTCATATAATAGAAGTATAACTTCTTACGTGCGTACAGAGTACACACACATTTTTTTTATTACATAATAATGTTCAGTTTTGTTTAAAAATGAGATTTCCAAAATTTCACCCGTCAAAAACTCATATTAACTTAGAAGTACAAATTCAAAATCTTCTGCGTATTTAAACCATTTCAAACGACCCGAAATGCGCGCGAACATTTTTATTAATGCGCGTGATGTGACGTCACATCATTATATTTTATAATGATATTTATCGTATGTCATTGTAATAATATAATATATCGTCGGTCTAATATGCAAATTGCCACAAAATTGTCACAAATTGAAAATTTTACAGGAGAGACAAAAAACTTTGGAACAAAAGTAAAAAAGAGAAAATTGCCTAACTCCATGCAATACATAATTGACCAAAATTAATTAAATAAAATATTTACACAAACTTTCTACTTATTATACTATATCAATATTATTAATAGTAATCAAAATAGATTTATTTACTTACATTTTCTAACGTTTTCAGTGAAATTGGCATCATCGTAGGATACAGAAACATTTTTGACTTCTTGCTGTGCTTACCGCATACATACTTGCATTTTAAACAAACTATGGTTGTTTTTGCCCACTTATTGGCCTTTTTCCCACTTATTGGATATCGTCCCTTTCCATTTTAGGATGGTGTTGAAGGTATTCAAGGGGATTATTTATTTATAGTCCACTGTCTCTAAGTTTTATAAACGTATGAGGAAATGAATTAAAATGTAGAAATGCTAATTATGCCATCTAATAGGGTAGTAGTATGCCGACAATTACTAATTATTTGAGATTTTTAGGAACAAAGGTATTTAGAAAATCGGATGTAATGCAATGTTGTGGATACTTTTTAACCTTCCTTGGTCCTTCTAGGGTTAAGAGATAGTTATTGCGGATTTTTTGACATACAATTAAGAATTTTATATTCACCATTAACGTGCATACGGGTAATATGATCGGTCATATTACACGTATGCGCGCTAATGGTGAATATTAAATTCTTAATTGTATGTCAAAAAATGTGCAATAACTACGTCTTAAAACCCTCCAAATTTTATTGGCATATCTCAACACCCCGTATTTCCGAAACGAAACATTTGCGGACATACGCTTATAAAGCCAACTGTCATTATTTTTCCATGCAGAATTATCCATTAAAGTTTGTCGCACTTATTTAGAAACACTGTGTATTGATGAAGAACATGTCTAGTTGTTAAAGTACCTAACTTTTTTATTATCCAACATAAACGAATGAGTCAAAAAACAGAATGTTAAGAAAATCTGAGGCTATAGTTGGGTTTTAATTTCAGTATTTTATAAATGCTTGAATATTCCACAGGGTGATGCGAACTTTGAGAAAAAAACAGAGTTTGATTGGTACACCCGGTATACAATGAAAATTTACCTGTTTAGCAAAAATATTATTACAGTGGTATAGTTAAACAATCAGGCTATAACATGTTCAAAAAATCACTTAAATCGGCCAACAGGTTTAGGAAATATGAGACATCAAAAATGACCAAATTTTTAAGTGGGTCGACTTCTATGCACGTAAGTAAGTTTATGTTTTAAATCACGTTCGGTTGTGATTTATAGCATTTTTTTCGAATTTAAAAGTTTATGCAATGTCCTATTATCTTCTTCTAGACAACATCGACCTATAGCTTCTTATAAGATTTCATTAGAGAACCTAATTCATAATTCATAATTCAAAATTCATTTTGTATTTTTGAATTATGTACTTACGTTTTTTTTTACAATTATTATTGTATTTATTCCATGTATTGAGCCATACGCTAAATAAAATAGAGAACCTAAATCTTAACAAAATAATTATTTTTTGTCAAAAAATAAAATGAATATTGGTATGCTCCTTCTCAGAGGCATCTTTCAGTGCGTCACAGTTTTTCGATTTCTTTCTAACGCATTAAGTTTTAAGTGGCAGAAAAAAGTACATCCGTGATTAATAGTTATTTATGATATAAGTGTTGAAAGTACACGTTTAAGGCACGCATGTGAAAGTTTGCAGAATGAGCTATAGCGAGTTCTGCAATTCACATGAGTGCCGTAAAAATGTACTTTTTAACACGCATATCATACAATATTTTTTCTACAAACGTAATTACAGGACAATAACTACAAAAACTTTTACTTGAACTTGACTGACATTCCATTTTTATATTTTTTTGACATTACATCAAAACTGTCTATACGGTTAATACGAATTGCAGTGCCATAAAAATTTTAAAGCACTAGTGCCTTAAAGTAGCATTTTTAACGCTCGTATGGAGTGCTAAAAATTGCATTTTTAACACGGTTGTAGAAAAAGTTATTTATATAACATTTATTCTAGTTGTTGATAGACGGCGCTATAATTGAACAAAAAATGATTTATATATTATCTATACGACTATAATCTGTACAATTAGTATGGTATAACTAGACCCAAACCCAGACATCCAAAGTGAAAGTTATCCTTCAACACCAAATTGCTCTACATATATGGTCCACATAATGTTTAGAAAAAAGTCACACCATTTTGAGTGTCGGGTTTGAGGGAAGAGGGGGGAGAAATCGATAAATTAGTAGATTTTTTACGTTTTTCGTCAATACTTCTAAAACTATGCGGTTTAGCATGAACAAGCTTCTATACAAAAATGTTCTAGATTAAATTTGAAATAAAAAAGGCCCATGCATAATTCTTCTAAAATGAACGGTTCCAAAGTTACGGAGATAGTATAGTATAATTCTGCCGTACAACGGAAAAACACCGTATGCTACCATTTTTCCAAAAATGAGTTTTTGGCACTTTCAGGTAAAAACGACCGTTGTCTTCTCATTATTTTCAAAAAAAAACATTTTTTCAGAAAAAATTACAAAAAAAACTTGAATGAAATTTGCGGAATTGTGCGTATTGACGAAAAACAGGTAAATTACATCGCATAAACACCATAAGTGTTACAATATACCTCATTTGCCACGTTTTTATAAAATTTACTAGATAAAAATGCCGTATGTTTAAAGGAATTCATCACATGCGTTGTTTATGCCTAGTAAAGGCCAATTAATATTAGGCCCGCCCAATTTTGTCACCGTACGTTATTACTTACGGCGTTTTTGCCTAGTAACTAATGTGTGAAAAAATAATCGATCCCGCGCATTTTCGCTGACGTATGTCTCAACATAAGGTAATAAGGTGTTCTTGCTCAGTAATCTTTCATTTGTTATCCGTGGCGTTTGAAACGTGAAACCACAAGACGTGAAATTCTTTGTTTTTATGTATTCTGTTTCTTGAGTTTAATATCATTTATTCGTTGGATTTCTAGTGTTTTTTTCTTGAATCGCGATGGAGTCGAGGGGTAAACGCATATGGTTCTTCAGGTTTTGAATGACGTCCAGAATGACTCAAGAAGGATTTTGAACACCAGCATAGAAAAAGATTCATCTCTAATAATACTTAATGAAAATAATGTTTCTGTTAGTGATATTACTTTATTGGACGAAAACATGCAACCCCTCATAACACAAAGTTTCATTGAAGAAAATTCCATGGATATAAGTTCAACAGAATTGTGTCAAATATTGCATGCTGAAGAAACTTCGCCAAAGAATAATATAGGTAATGAATGAGTTATTAATTATTATTTTCTACTAACATTAATAAATACTTATAATGAAAATACCAACCTTTTTTTTAATAAAATAACTTAAATTTTATTTTTTCATATTCCAGAGCTTACAGAACATCGCCAACCAAAATACTGAATGCATTAATTGCTGCCAATCGTTGCAACACATTAAAAAGGCATGATTATCCAGAGAAGAATACAAAGCTGACAAAAAGAAAATTAACTAAGATACTTTGTATTATTCGACGGATATGCAAAAAGTAATTATGATACCAAGAATCAATATGTTCAAGCAAGTAGTTTTTACTCCTTGAATTATAGCTTTTAATCAATCATTTGTACCTTTGGGTTCCTTTTCACAAAAAAATAAGGCTGTAGCTATTATATGGCCTGAAGCCATATCGGGCCGAAAAAAGGAGGACATAATTAGGACTATGATGCTTTTCTGACCGGTTTTGCCAGGGATAAAAAAGCATATGCTTATGGGCTGATAATTGCAGTGGCCAGAAGAAAAATTGGTCTCTTTTAAGCTTCTTAATCTATGTAATTAATTCTAATTATGTTGCGGCAGAAAAAATTACAATAAAATATTTCGAAACGGGACATACCTTTATGTCGGCTGATCATAAGTTTCCATCATTTGGTCGAAAAAGGTATGAAAGAAAATCCAAAAATTTATGATTTTCAAGACGTTGCGCATGTTGTTCAAAACAGTTGCACAAAAAACAACATAACAAAAGAAATGCATTTTTTTAGATTTTAAGAATTGGCCCAGACTTACCACAAACTATCAAGTACAAAAGTTAAAAGTTAAATAAAAATCGCCCATTTTTAAAGAACATTGTTCCTTTGGAAGCAAGGAGAGGCTTTAACAATTTATTTTATAAGACTTCCTTCGAGGAGAAAGACTATCAGGAATTAAACTTACTCTCAAAAAAGAAGATGGTATTCAAAGAACCTGAGAGTCATAAAAGCGATCGCGGTATATCTTCTGAGAGAAAAAACAAAATCCTCAGTTACCTGTCCTCCATAATTCCAAAACATAAATTGTTATTTTGGCAAAACCTACATGAAAGCAATGCATCAAATCTTAGTACCATCGAAGATGATTGAATAACTATAGAGTATTGATTGTATAATTTTTTGTTTATTTGTTCAGTTAGCTAGCTTATTGAATATTTGTTAATGTATCCACTACCTTTAGTAACTTTATTGTCCAATTTGTCATTATTCATTAATAATAATGGAAATAATAAAAATTCTTGCAGAAAACGTACTCGTTATTTTAACCGATTATAAAGTATTATCCAGATTTAGCCATACAGCTCACACTCCCTCTAAGGGGAAAATTGACTCATCCCAGATACCTACGGTATCAAAAGGATTGAGCTCTGGTGGGACTCTTTCCGTGTTATCGAGCCCTAGGTGACTTGGAATGCAGGTGTATCTCCCAGAAATTTTCGTACGCATCTGGCCGTCGCGAGTAGTACAGCTTTCTGCATGGTCTTATAAAGATGTTCATTCAGAACCAGCTTTTTTATGCTTTCGAGGAGGGTCTTCGGAATGACTCCAGTAGTAGAAATAATAATCGGTATCGTCTGGGTACTTTGCATTCTCCATTGCCTTCGTATTTGAATTTCTAGATCTCTGTATTTGGCGATCTTTTCAGTAAATTTACTACGTAGATTATTGTTGTTAGGTATCGCCACATCAATTAGTGTTGTTTGTCTTGTTAATTTATTAACTAGTACGAGATCTGGTCTATTATGTGCCACTGTTTGGTCTGTGAGCACAGTGCGGTCCCAGTATAGCTTGTAGTTGCCATCCTCAAGCATACTCTCAGGGACGTATTGATAATACGGGAGATGGTCTGTTTGGAGAAGTCCCAGCTTGATAGCTATCTCTTGATGAAGGATTTTTCCCACTGCATCATGCCGTTCCTTGTATTCAGTTGCAGCAAATGCCTGGCAGCCCCCTGTAAGATGTTGGATGGTTTCTTGGGCTTGACATCCATATCGGCATCTGTCGTTTTGAACCTGAGGGTCTTTTATGATATATTTCAGGTAGTTTCTGGTTGGTATAACCTGATCCTGAATGGCCAGTAATGAACCCTCCGTTTCAGGGAACATCTTTCCTGATGTCAACCAGTAGTTCGACGCTATATTGTCGACATAATCTTGGCTGACCTCATTGGGATGTCGCCCGTGCAGAGGTTTACCCATCCAGGCGCGCACTTTTTCGTCCTTAGTAAGGTGATTTATGCGCATTTCTGGTTCCCTCAGTTTGATCGGTGTTGTGTCATCTACTGCGCAGATAGCGCGATGTAGAGTAGATGTCTCAGCCTGCATCTGAAAATAAGTTCTTAAATTAGCAATTTGTTTATCTAATTGCTCACCTATATCCATAAGTCCTCTTCCTCCTAGATTCCGTGGTAATGTTGTTCTTTCTATTGCACCTTTAGGATGGTGTTTTTGTGCTTTTGTGAGGTGTGTTCGTACTTTTCGCTGTAGAGCTTCTATATCTGTTTTTGTCCACTTAACAATACCAAATGAGTAGCTAAGCGCGGAACATGCGTAGGTGTTTAGTGCCTTAAACAAATTTCTACTGTTAAGGTGTGAGCGAAGCAGCTGTTTTATCCTTCATATAAACTCAGTAGTTATCTCTGTTTTCATTTGTTTATGGTCAATTTTCCGCGCTTGCTTTACTCCAAGATATTTATATATATATCGTTTTCACCCATGGCCTCGATGTTTTGGCCATTTTGCATATCGAATCCTCCGGGCTGTACTTTTCCTCTGACTATATTTAAAATACGGCACTTGTCTAGTCCGAAGTGCATACGAATATCATTAGAAAAAGTTTCTGTAGTTTTTAGCATCTCGTCGAGTTGGTTTCGAGTGGAAGCCATTATTTTCAAATCATCCATGTACAATAAATGATTAAGCTTCGCCACCACATTGTTGTTATTTTTAATGCTAAAACCTGCATCTGTGGAGTTCAATAGCTGAGATAGTGGGTTCATAGCTAGACAGAACCACAGAGGACTCAACGAATCTCCTTGAAGCAGGCCCCGGCTGCTTGCGATATTTTCAGTTTCGATGTTATTTTCACCAGGTATTTGAAGGTGAATTCTAGTTTTCCACTCTGTCATTATATGTTGTAAAAAGGTCACTATATTATCATCGACTTTATATATTCTCAATATATCTATAAGCCATTCATGCGGCACCGAATCAAAGGCCTTCTATTAATCAATAAAAGCAGTAAATAGGTTCCTCTTTTTGGAATATGCTTGATTAGAAATAACTGAGTCGATGATAAGTTGTTCTTTGCAACCCATGGAACCCTTAGCGCATCCTTTCTGTTGAGGCTCTATGATATTGTTCAGAGCACAGTGTTGGTAGATACGTCGGGTTACACAGGATGTGACCAATTTATACAAAGTTGGAAGACAAGTAATTGGGCGGTATTTTGCTGGATCTTGGGTGTTATTTTGATCCTTCGGTATTAAATAAGTGGTTCCCTGAGTTAGGAATGATGGTATATCCTGCGGATTAGAAATAACATAAATAATTAGTGTCGATAAGCATTCATGAGCACTCCAAAATTTCTTGAGCCAAAAGTTTTGAACTCCGTCTGGTCCAGGAGATTTCCAGTTATGAAGTTTGATGATATTTGAGACTTCTTCAGTGGTGAAGGGTTCATAGAGAGTAGTGGTGTAGTGTTGGCAGTTCTGTGCCGTATCTTCTATCCATCCAGCATTGTTGTTAAGAGCAGCTGGTGTGGAAAGTTGATTTCCCCAAAACTCATGAATTTCTTCTTGGCTTGGGTAAGACTTATCGAGATTTTCTACGGTGGAATTGAGTTTTCGATAGAACGCCTTCTCAGCAGTCTCAAAAAGGGCATTGTCGGATTTTCGGTTGTTACTCACTTTGTACCTTCTTAGTCGTCCTGAATAAACTGAGAGTCTTTGTTTTAATGTATCCAGGCACTGTTGGGCTGTGTTGTTTTCTGGATCGTATCTTGAGTGTCTTGCAGTATTCCGTATTATTTCTTCAGCTCTCCTGATGACTCTTGTACTTCTTACACCTCGTATATATTCTGTGACTTGACCAATATCCCTACGCAGCAATTCAACCTTTCCGAGCAGTCTTTTTTCCCAGGGTGCAATTCAGCTACCAGTCCTTCCGTTATTAGTACCCTGTCGTGTTCTGATCTTAATGCCCATTACATTAGCAATTGCTGTTGCTGCACAGTAGATTAGCATGTGCAGATACTCTAATGTGTGGCCTTCTACGACATAATTGGGTAGGATTTCAGTGTTCACAATTTGTAACAGCACACCTAGTCTCTTACAAGAGTTTATTCGTGGTAGCGGTGGTCTGCTAAGTGGGTTTGTTCCATTAAACTCTTGTACAGTACGTGCCATTTCGCTTACTAGGTTATCATGTAGCTCGTTATTTTCCTGCTCTGTATTGTCAGGTTGAGTTTCTTGTATGGCAAGCTCAGGAATCTGCTCATGCACTTCATTTGGGACTTGATCTTCAATTACAACATCGTTATGAATCTCCCGTTCGACTTCGCTTCTGATGATATTGCGTCTAGTCTCTGGGATAAGGTTGTTTCTTATAATTACCCGGTATTGTTCTGATACTCGTTGCTCCGATACTTGAATATCTGGGTACGTCCTGCAAAATTCGGCATATAGCTGTTGTCGGGATTATTATTATTATCCCCAGATTTAGCCATACGGCTCACACTCCCTCTGAGGGGAAAATTGACTCATCCCAAATACCTACGGTATCAAAAGGATTGAGCTCTGGTGGGACTCTTTCCGTGTTATCGAGCCCTAGGTGACTTGGAATGCAGGTGTATCTCCCAAAAATTTTCTTACACTTCTGGCCGTCGCAAGTAGTACAGCTTTCTGCATGGTCTTATAAATATGTTCCTTGAGACCCAGCTTTTTTATGCTTTCGAGGAGGGTCTTCGGAATAACTCCAGTAGTAGACATAACAATAGGTATCGTCTGGGTACTTTGCATTCTCCATTGTCTCCGTATTTGAATTTCTAGATCTCTGTATTTGGCGATCTTTTCAGTAAATTTACTACGTAGATTATTGTTGTTAGGTATCGCCACATCAATTAGTGTTGTTTGTCTTGTTAATTTATTAACTAGTACGAGATCTGGTCTATTATGTGCCACTGTTTGGTCTGTGAGCACACTGCGGTCCCAGTATAGCTTGTAGTTGCCATCCTCAAGCATACTCTCAGGAACGTATTGATAATATGGGAGTTGGTCCGTTTGGAGGAGTCCCAGCTTGTTAGCTATCTCTTGATGAAGGATTTTTCCCACTGCGTCATGCCGTTCCTTGTATTCAGTTGCAGCAAATGCCTGGCAGTCCCCTGTAAGATGTTGGATGGTTTCTTGGGCTTGACATCCATATCGGCATCTTATGGTGGTAGCTGGATATTTACTATACTGGAATGGGGTTTGTTTAACAGGAAGGCACTATGGACTCATAACTCCTTTATTTGGTTAAATTAATACCATATAAATGTATTCAGTTGATAGGATAGAACATTATTCTGCTCTAACGGCAGCAACCTCCCAAACCTAACTAACTAATTCGACTGACCCACTAATCACTCAAATCTGATCGTGTTCCCATATTTATCAAATACTTCGTTTTGTAAATATGTTTGTATATATTCTCGTTAGTGTGTCAAAATGAATAATCACAACCTTGTTGAGTAAGCAAAACGTGGACTTTAACTAAGGTGTTCTACTTTGCAATTATTATAACAAATATGCGTAATGTTTATTGTTTCATAAATAAATATCTGACGAATACTTTAGTTAATTTAAGAATTTCTAAAATATCTAAATAATGAGATAAATCCCATTATATCATCCCCCTTAGAAAAGAAAATTTTCTGAGCCATGTACCGTGCTTCCTTTTTCCTCCCCGAAGAGAAAAAAAATTTTCTTACTATCATCATCAACTGTCTACGTTATATGTATAGATTTATACAAATTTTTACAAAAAAAAAATATATAAACAAAATTTACAAATATATACAATTTATTTCACTAATTATCAAACATCGTCTATTCTTAGTTATTTCTTTCCTTATGACTCGCGAAAATCTATACTCAGAAATTGTATTTTATACTTTACTTTAATTTCAGTGGTTTAAAAAAAAATTGCAACTCCTACATTTGAACTTACTTGTTAATTCTACTTCTTTACTAGACCCTTAAGACAAATCTTTTGATGTTCTCAAATTTTACATATTCTTCTATTAGAAATTATCTCTATTTTTCTTCTTCTTGTCTGGTACTTCACAATAATTACATATTTCTTCATTTTCTTTATACTTAGTACTTTCTTCATCGTGTACTATTAAACAAAAATCTTCTTCTTCTTCATGTTTCTTCATTATTTCTTTATCATTTACTTTATATTTCATATATCTTCCTTCCTATATTCGTATTATTTTCATAATTCTTCATTTATATATATCATTTACTTCATAAATTATTCATTTTCTAACCCTTACCCACTTGATGGGTAGTTTTTCGCAACTTCATACCCTTGAATTTGCTTCCGGTCCTTTTGCACGTCCTTAGTCGTGAGAAGGTTTGTTCCAAAAAGACAAAATGGATAGTTGTGCGTTTACAAAAATCTTCTTCTACTTCTCGCATCCCTAAATTCCTGTCTGATCTGATATACTCAGTCTAGGTGAGATCCAGTTAGTTTCAAAACACGAAGTGGGTATGCTAATATCTTCTAATTTTCATTTTGTACCTTTTCCTTGACAAGAGTTGGTTTTCATTGTCTAAATTGTCTTTATTTGTATTTTATTATAAAATATTTATACCAAAATTCGACCGATATTAAAAAATTGAAATAAAAAAGTCGGTATCAAAAAAAATTTTAGCATTCAATTATGAAAAAAATCGAAAGAAAGTGTTTATAAAAATAGACCATATTCTGTTAAAAAATATATCATGAAAATCTCCTACTACTGAAAATCTCCTGAAATATCATGAAAATCTCCTATACATAAAGAAAATTTCAGCTTGCAATTGCTGAGTAATTAATATTAAGTGGACGTCCATTAAAATATTTACATAAAAACTACTAATGAGAAAAACCTACAATAGCTAAATAGTTAATCTAAATTTTTGTTACTAGTTAAACAGAAGTTCAGTTTCTTCACGCGAATAGTCACTTTTACGTCACAAAAATAATCTCTATTTCTTTAATTGAAATACAGTCTTACATGACCTCATTCGAATAAAATAAGTATATCTATATTATAGAAATTTAAACTTATTTTATATATTATACTAATAATTATGTTACTTGAAGCCATACAAAGTATTCTTCTTAAATATTACTTTTTACTGTAGGTACTGTAACTTTTTGTACTGTAGGTACAAAATTCTCTTCAATTCTATTTTCCATATCTTTTACATTAATCTTCTTCAAATTATCCTTAATACTTGTCTTTTTTCTAAGATAACTTTTAAGTCTTAATTTTCAATTTTCTTTTGTCTTTTTCCTCAAATGGTGTTATCTTTTCCTTTATAAACTCCGATACTTCAACATATTTATATAACTTGTTTTGTCTTTATTTTTCTTCTTATATCAGTTCATCATCATTTCTTAACTGACTTTCTTTTCGTCACAAATCATTGTATAAAAATAATTCACTCTCTCACGAGGAAATTCGTTTACTCAATAAAAACTCCATATGCCATTATGGCAGTAGTTGTGGGCTCTCTCACGAGGACGAATTTTATTAGTCCTATGTACGTGGTATAATAATACTCCTTGTATATAAAAAAAATTGAAAATGGTTATTCATTTAAAAAAAATTTAATTTCCTTTCCATAGTCATTTTTAATTTTTCCTTTTTAGGATTCTTTTCTTGGTATTGTCATATTTATCGTAAGTAAAAATCTTTGCATTTACGTGCATTTCTCAACAAAAATTTTCATTGATTGAGACATTTCCGTCTCCAATATAAGGCCTTTATGCTGAATTTTCCAATTTCTGTCCAACATCTTAAAATACTTTCTTTTGTCTTTCCTTATAAACATAATATATTGTTCGAATACTAATATCTTATATTTTTCAGGCTAATTTTATTTATCATAATAACTTTCTTCGTAAAAATTTGTAGCTTTAGCGAATTCCTATGTAGTTCATTCGTTTCAATTTTCAATGTCAAACACGTCATATCATCATAATATTATACTCGAAGTCCTTAGTTTAAAAATAGTAAATACTGTTATAAACAAAATAACTTCCTTATGCAAAAAGTGCAGAAAAAGCAGAAATACATCAATCAAAATAAACTTATTTACATACTCGTATGGTTAAAAATAATTATATTATTTCTTCGATATAATATATATACGAATTGTTATATTTCTATTAAAATAAAACTATCGATTAAGATTATCTATAATATGATATGTAATTCTAAAAAAAAATCTTCTAAATTAGTGAAATACTTCTAGAACTTAATAATATACGAAAAAATTTTTACCTACTTTAATTATATTTAAGTGAAAATTAATAATTATAGTTCTTCTTAAATGATTATTTTTATATTATATTAATAAAAAAAAATTCATATCTGTGAGACTGTATATGCAATTTAAAAAAAATAGCTAAAAAGTTACTCACGATTAGGTACACATTTGTCCACTAGGTATTGTCCATTTCTTTCCATTTGTCCTCTTGACGTTTGGGCGTGGTCCCATGTCTCCAAACCTTCGTCCATGTCGACGTCTACCATTTGGACTCCCTTGTCGTTGGTCTCTCCAGCTCCATATAGTCCGTCCCATTCCATCTATCGATACCAATTAGTATGAGGATTGGTACTGTACCCCAAATTTTCTTCGCTTCCTCCAGTTTTTGCCATCTTTGTTCCTGTTTTCTACTGTTTCAGAAGTCCTAGTTCGTCTCTCAAAAGGTCGCCATATGGTGGTAGTCGGATATTTACTATACTGGAATGGGGTTTGTTTAACAGGAAGGCACTATGTACTCATAACTCCTTTATTTGGTTAAATTAATACCATATAAATGTATTCAGTTGATAGGATAGAACATTATTCTGCTCTAACGGCAGCAACCTCCCAAACCTAACTAACTAATTCGACTGACCCACTAATCACTCAAATCTGATCGTGTTCCCATATTTATCAAATACTTCGTTTTGTAAATATGTTTGTATATATTCTCGTTAGTGTGTCAAAATGAATAATCACAACCTTGTTGAGTAAGCAAAACGTGGACTTTAACTAAGGTGTTCTACTTTGCAATTATTATAACAAATATGCGTAATGTTTATTGTTTCATAAATAAATATCTGACGAATACTTTAGTTAATTTAAGAATTTCTAAAATATCTAAATAATGAGATAAATCCCATTATAATCTGTCGTTTTGAACCTGAGGGTCTTTGATGATATATTTCAGGTAATTTCTGGTTGGTAAAACCTGATCCTGAATGGCCAGTAATGAACCCTCCGTTTCAGGGAACATCTTTCCTGATGTCAACCAGTAGTTCGACGCTATATTGTCGACATAGTCTTGGCTGACCTCATTGGGATGTCGCCCGTGCAGAGGTTTACCCATCCAGGCGCGCACTTTTTCGTCCTTAGTAAGGTGGTTTATGCGCATTTCTGGTTCCCTCAGTTTGATCGGTGTTGTGTCATCTACTGCGCAGATAGCGCGATGTAGAGTAGATGTCTCAGCCTGCATCTGAAAATAAGTTCTTAAATTAGCAATTTGTTTATCTAATTGCTCACCTATATCCATAAGTCCTCTTCCTCCTAGATTCCGTGGTAATGTTGTTCTTCCTACTGCACTTTTAGGATGGTGTTTTTGTGCCTTTGTGAGGTGTGTTCGCACTTTTCGCTGAAGAGCTTCTATATCTGTTTTCGTCCACTTAACAATACCAAATGACTAACTAAGCGCGGAACATGCGTAGGTGTTTAGTGCCTTAAACAAATTTCTACTGTTAAGGTGTGAGCGAAGCAGCTGTTTTACCCTTCGTATAAACTCAGTAGTTATCTCTGTTTTCATTTGTTTATGGTCAATTTTCCGCGCTTGCTTTACTCCAAGATATTTGTACATATCGTTTTCACCCATGGCCTCGATGTTCTGGCCATTTTGCATATCGAATATTTGAATCTCTTATTAATATTATTCCAGATTTAGCCATACGGCTCACACTCCCTCTGAGGGGAAAATTGACTCATCCCAGATACCTACGGTATCAAAAGGATTGAGCTCTGGTGGGACTCTTTCCGTGTTATCGAGCCCTAGGTGACTTGGAATGCAGGTGTATCTCCCAAAAATTTTCTTACACTTCTGGCCGTCGCAAGTAGTACAGCTTTCTGCATGGTCTTATAAATATGTTCATTGAGACCCAGCTTTTTTATGCTTTCGAGGAGGGTCTTCGGAATGACTCCAGTAGTAGACATAACAATAGGTATCGTCTGGGTACTTTGCATTCTCCATTGTCTCCGTATTTGAATTTCCAGATCTCTATACTTGGCGATCTTTTCAGTAAATTTACTACGTAGATTATTGTTGTTAGGTATCGCCACATCAATTAGTGTTGTTTGTCTTGTTAATTTATTAACTAGTACGAGATCTGGTCTATTATGTGCCACTGTTTGGTCTGTGAGCACACTGCGGTCCCAGTATAGCTTGCAGTTGCCATCCTCAAGCATACTCTCAGGAACGTATTGATAATATGGGAGATAGTCCGTTTGGAGAAGTCCCATCTTGTTAGTTATCTCTTGATGAAGGATTTTTCCCACTGCGTCATGCCGTTCCTTGTATTCAGTTGCAGCAAATACCTGGCAGCCCCCTGTAATATGTTGGATGGTTTCTTGGGCTTGACATCCATATCGGCATCTGTCGTTTTGAACCTGAGGGTCTTTGACGATATATTTCAGGTAATTTCTGGTTGGTATAACCTGATCCAGGATGGCCAGTAATGAACCCTCCGTTTCAGGGAACATCTTTCCTGATGTCAACCAATAGTTCGACGCTGTATTGTCGACATAGTCTTGGCTAACCTCATTGGGATGTCGCCCGTGCAGAGGTTTACCCATCCAGGTGCGCAGTTTTTCGTCCTTAGTAAAGTGGTTTATGCGCATTTCTGGTTCCCTCAGTTTGATCGGTGTTGTGTCATCTACTGCGCAGATTGCGCGGTGTAGAGTAGATGTCTCAGCCTGCATCTGAAAAAAGGTTCTTAAATTAGCAATCTGCTTATCTAATTGCTCACCTATATCCATAAGTCCTCTTCCTCCTAAATACCGGGGTAATGTCGTTCGTTCTACTGCACTTTTAGGGTGGTGTTTTTGTGCCTTTGTGAGGTGTGTTCGTACTTTTCGCTGAAGATTTTCTATATCCGTTTTTCTCCACTTAACAATACCAAATGAATAGCTAAGCGCGGAACAAGCGTAGGTGTTCAGTGCCTTAAACAAATTTTTACTGTTAAGCTGTGAACGAAGCAGTTGTTTTACCCTTCTTATAAACTCAGTTGTTATCTCAGTTTTCATTTGCTTATGGTCAATTTTCCGCGCCTGCTTTACTCCAAGATATTTGTACATATCGTTATCGCCCATGGCCTCGATGTTCTGGCCATTTTTTATATCGAATCCACCGGGCTGTACCTTTCCTCTGACTATATTCAAAACACGGCACTTGTCTAGACCGAACTGCATACTAATATCATTAGAGAATGTTTCTACAGTTTTTAGCATCTCTTCTAGGTGTTCTCGAGTGGAAGCCATTAATTTCAAATCATCCATATACAACAGATGATTGAGCTTCGCTACTACAGTATTATTGCTTTTAATGCTAAAACCTGAGTCAGTGGAGTTTAATAGTTGGGAAAGGGGGTTCAAAGCTAAACAGAACCATAGTGGACTCAACGAGTCTCCTTGAAACAGGCCCCGGTTGATTGCGATATTTTCGGTTTCGATATTGTTTTCACCAGGTATTTGGAGGTGAATTTTAGTCTTCCAATCTCTCATTATATGCCTTAAAAAGGTCACTATGTTATCATCTACTTTGTATATTTTTAATATATCTATTAGCCATTCATGCGGTACTGAATCAAAGGCCTTTTTATAGTCAATAAAAGCAGTAAAAAGGTTCTTTTTTTAGTGAATGCCTGGTTAGAAATGACTGAGTCGATGATAAGCTGTTCTTTGCAACCCATGGAACCCTTAGCGCATCCTTTCTGTTGAGGCTCTATGATATTGTTTAGAGCACAGTGTTGGTAGATACGCCGGGTTACACAGGATGTGACCAATTTATACAAAGTTGGAAGACAAGTAATTGGGCGGTACTTGGATGGATCTTGGGTGTTATTTTGATCCTTGGGTATTAAATAAGTAGTTCCCTGAGTTAGAAATGATGGTAGTTCCTGCGGATTAGAAATAACATGATTAATTAATGTTGATAAGCACTCATGAATACTCCAAAACTTTTTAAGCCAAAAGTTCTGAACTCCGTCTGGTCCAGGAGATTTCCAGTTATGAAGCTCTTTGATGACATTTGAGACTTCTTCAGTCGTGAATGGTTCGTAGTTAGCAGTGACGTATTCGTGACAGTTGTGCGTCGTATCTTCTATCCAGCCAGCATTGTTGTTAAGAGGAGCTGGTGTGGAAAGTTGATTTCCCCAAAACTCATGAATTTCTTCTTGGCTTGAGTAAGACTTGTCGACACTTTCTACGGTGGAGTTGAGTTTTCGGTAAAACGCCTTCTCAGAGTTCTCAAAAAGTGCATTGTCACTTTTTCGATTTTTACTAACTTTATACCTTCTTAATCGTCCTGAATAGACGGAGAGTTTTTGTTTTAATGTATCTAAACACTGTTGAGCTGTGTTATTTTCTGGATCGTATCTCGAGTGTCTTGCAGTGCTCCGCATTATTTCTTCAGCTCTCTTAATGACTTTTCTACTTGTTACACCTCTTATATATTCTGTGACTTGACCAATATCCCTACGCAGTAATTCAATTTTTCCGAGAAGTCTTTTTTCCCAGGGTGCAATTCTGTTACCAGTCCTTCCGTTATTAGTACCCCCGTCGTGTTCTGATCTTAACGCCCACTACATTGGCAATTGCTGTTGCTGCACAGTAGATTAGCATATGCAGATATTCCAATGTGTGGGCTTCTACGACATAATTGGGTAGGACTTCAGTATTCACAATTTGTAACAGCGCACCTAGTTTCTTACAAGAGTTTATTCGTGGTAGCGGTGGTCTGCTAAGTGGATTTGTTCCATTAAACTCTTGTACGGCACGAGCCATTTCGCTTTCTAGACTATCGCGCAACTCGTTGTTTTCCTGCTGTGTATTGTCAGGTTGAGTTTCTGGTATGGGAATCTCAAGAATCTGCTCATCAAAGATTTCATTAGGGACTTGATCTAAAACTAGCTCTTGGTTATTAATCTCCCGTTCGACTTCGCTTTTGATCGTATTGCGTCTAGTCTCTGGGACAAGGTTGTTTCTTATGATTACCCGTTATTGATCTGATACTCTTTGCTCCGATACTTGAATATCTGGGTACTCCCTGCAAAATTCGGCATACAGCTGTTGTCTGTAGCCGATCGTTTCTTGACCGAGGTTGGTCACCTTATAATAGAAGCGCAAAATGCTTTCGTTGATGGACACAGTCCATTTCATGCGCTGCCTCGGTCGTCCCGCTTGAGTGAGCGCCGGCTGATGTTCCAGCGCAGCACCTTCAGCGAGTGGAGCTCTTGCTGTTGTTTGGCTCGCTTGTGGTTGTTGTTCTTGTTGTTGGGCTGTAGCTGTTTGTGTGACAGGGGCCCGCCTCCTCAACAC